>NW_024717841.1:0-11270 GCF_018991925.1 Homarus americanus
CCAAGGTTTTATTTTCTTCAGTTTTATATGGAGAACCAGTCAGTCACTGGTTTTGTAATCAACAAAAACAATGCTGTGTCATTTCCTCGTGTGTTTTAATATTCTACGTATTATTAATGAATTGTATTGCTCATTTTGCACACAAACATTAATTCAATAAAAAAGACATTCAGTAATAAACAATAATGTATCTTTTGTACATAAGAGAAATGACCCTGTTTACACGATTATGCACGTCGTCTGCATGTTGGCGGGCCGTTCAAACCCGTCGAATTTCAAATTTCCGCCGTCAAAATTTTAATTTATTTATTTTTTTGTGTGTTCCAATAAAATACGTTAAGAATTAAGAACTCGCGGAATTTGAGAAGCTACTATACGACATTTAACCCTTCAATATGTCTTCAAAAAGACCATGACGCAGAGAAAGTGGTGCTAGTGCTTCCAGGCATAAGCACAAGTCACTATCTATCCAGGAAAAGGGTGAATTTCCATGGTCCGGCACCGGTCACGTCCCGAGGTTGCCGGACTAGAGAGGTACAACCTGTACTGTATGTATGTTGTGTTGTCAAAGTTAGAGGAACAATTCAAACTGCAATTGTGTGTAAATGAGGCAGAAAGTCAGGTCAGTGCTGAACCTGGGACTTGGTCACAATTTTCGTGATGCCATATGGCAGCAGGGTCTACCATTAGACAACACATTATGCTTCCAATATCTTCCCAGGCGGTAGTATCTACCTGTTTGGTAGCTGCCTACTACCTACACAATTTTTAGTAATATTACTTTGATACATGATAAATTAGACAATGAAAGTAAACATCAAATTTAATTACCATGACGCTTCCCATTGGCAGCTGTAAGAAGAGGGGGAGATGGGCTATTTTTATCCTGTCTTTGTGTCTGAAGTGGCCAGTAATACCATATATTTACTGATCATAATATTTACGGTATCTCCTATGAATAATTAATTTAAAATTTATTTTTTACATAGAATATTCAGTAAATGACTTTTAAATAAATAAACAAATAATCCAGTAAATCTATTTCAAGTAAATGGAAAATAAGCAAACAAGTGTTATTTACCACCACCCCTTCCCTCTGGCTCAGGGTGAGATGGAGGGGAGATAAAGAAGGCTATTTATAGCCCGTCTTTGTGTCTGAAGTGACCAGTACCCTAATGCACCATAAATAATTCATTTAACATTTATTTTTTGTACATATATTTTGTTGTATATATATATATATATATATATATATATATATATATATATATATATATATATAATCAACGACCTCACCAGCAAGGAATCGAACCCTCGACCTACTGGGTGGGACTAGGGAACGCTTACCGGCTAACAAGTGTCCTTGTGGGTTAGCGGGTAAGCGTTCCCTAGTCCCACCCAGTAGGTCGAGGGTTCGATTCCTTGCTGGTGAGGTCGTTGATTATATGTTCAAAGTCCGCGTGTTATATGGACTAAAAATGAAGTATATATATATATATATATATATATATATATATATATATATATATATATATATATATATATATATATATATATATATATATATATATATATATATATATATATATATATATATATATATATATATATATATATATATATATATATATATATATATATATATACATACATACATATACACAGTAGTACCCCGCTTAACGCGGTCAATAAAACCCACAGGGTTTTAAGGTGTTAAGTGAAAACCGCGCTAAGTGAACAACAGAACATATGGGATTAATTCCAATAGAAACTGGCCCATCCCCAAACTCCACTTTTTCCGACACAATACCTATGTTCTAGTAAAAATAACATCTTAATTTTATGATGGTACATGCACACAATTAATACTTAAGAGAAATAGAGAAATACAGTTGCCAAGTTAATGTCCATTCAAATAATGGACTCAACTCCCTCCCCCTCTTCTCACACAACACTGCTGGCTCTTCCGTCTGAGAAATTTTTTGAGGAAAACCACTAAATTTTAGTAAATAATACCTCAAACTAAAGTTAGGATAATACAATTGACATTGCTGGATTCCTTGTAAGACCAGGAATATTTTGAATACAAATGTCATATATTTTGGACAAAAAATAACATATTTACTCAGAGTAAACTTTATATCTAAAATTTGTATGTCTAATGCAAAATCTATGATGTTTATATTCAAAATGATCACCAAATTGTAAGAATTCCAGCAATGTATTATATTCTGGCCGGGTAATTTGTATGAATTTTGTGAGCTAAAACAAATATCTTCAGTTAATAAAAAAATAATATTATTCTTCACGACACTATCTGTCAAAGTACCCCACCTTGCCTCCCCCCCTCTTCCAACCGCGCAGTCCGTCCCAACCCTCCCCCGCACCCCCCACCAATCCTCCCTTCAAGAGATGTTGGGTGAAAAAACTAAATTTTAACATTTAGTATTAAATAATACCTCAGATTAAAGTTAGGATAATATAATTGACATTGCTGGATTCCTTGTAAGAACAGGAATATTTTGAATATAAATGTCATATATTTTGCACAAAAGATAACATATTTACTCAGAGTAAACATTACATCTAAAATTTGTATGTCTAATGCAAAATCTATGATGTTTATATTCAAAATGATCACCAAATTGTAAGAATTCCAGCAATGTAAATTATATTCTGGTCGGGTAATTTGTATGAATTTTATGAGATAAAACAAATATCTTCAGTTAACAAAAAAAAAAATATTCTTCACGACACTATCTGTCAATCAAAGTACCCCACCTTGCTTCCCCCCTCTTCCAACCTCGCGGTCAGTCCCAACCCTCCCCCCCACCCCCCACCAATCCTCCCTGCAAGAGATGTTGGGTGACATTGACATTGCTGGATTCCTTGTAAGACCAGGAATATTTTGAATATAAATGTCATATATTTTGGACAAAAGATAACATAATTACCTAGAGAACAATTTTTATCTAAAAATTGTATGTTTAATGCAAAATATATGTTTATATTCAAAATGATCACCAAATTATAAGAATTCCAGCAATGTAAATTATATTCTGGCTGGGTAATTTGTATGAATTTTATGAGCTAAAACAGGCAGTCAGGCAGGGTGGCGGGTGGGGGGTGGTGCGAATCTAAAAATAGCTCTCGAGCCGGACACTCACGGACACTCACCGCGTTGCTGTGGAAAAATCCGCGTTAAGTGAAAGTTCAGCTTTGGCAAGGCACCGCGTATATGCGAAAACGCGTTAAGTGAAAGCGCGTTAATACTGTGTGTGTGTGTGTGTGTATATGTGTGTATATGTGTGTATATGTGTATATATGTGTGTATATATATATATATATATATATATATATATATATATATATATATATATATATATATATATATATATATATATATATATATATATATATATATATATATATATATACAGTAAACCCTCACTTTACGCGGATAATGTAACCCGGAGGGTACCGCGGAAAGCGAGAAACGCGTAAAGTGAATAACATAACATATGGGATTAATTGAAATGGAGTCCAGGCCGATCCCCAAACTCCACTTTTTGACGACACATAACTATGTTGTAGTAAAAATAACATCTTAATTTTATGATGGTACATGCACACAATTAATACTTTAGAGAAATACAGTCGCCAAGTTAATGTCCATTCAAATAATGGACATGACTCCCTCCCCCTCTCACACTACACTGCTGGCTCTTCCCTCTCTGAGAAATTTTGGGGGGAAAACCAGGTATAGTAATAAATAATACCTCAGATTAAAGTTAGGATAATATAATTGACATTGCTGGATTCCTTGTAAGACCAGGAATATTTTGAATATAAATGTCATATATTTTTCACAAAAGATAACATACTTACTCAGATTAAACATTTTATCTAAAAATTTTATGTCTAATGCAAAATATATGATGTTTATATTCAAAATGATCACCAAATTGTAAGAATTCCAGTAATGTAAATTATATTCTGGCCGGGTAATTTGTATGAATTTTATGAGCTAAAACAAATATCTTCAGTTAATAAAAAAAAAAAAATATTCTTCACGACACTATCTGTCAATCAAAGTACCCCACCTTGCCTCCCCCCCCCTCTTCCAACCGCGCGGTCAGTCCCAACCCTCCCCCCCACCCCCCACCAATCCTCCCTTCAAGAGAAGAGTGGGTGAAAAATTTAGATTTTAACATTTTGTATTAAATAATACCTCAGATTAAAGTTAGGATAATATAATTGACATTGCTGGATTCCTTGTAAGACCAGGAATATTTTGAATATAAACGTCATATATTTTGCACAAAAGATAACATACTTACTCAGATTAAACATTTTATCTAAAAATTTTATGTCTAATGCAAAATATATGATGTTTATATTCAAAATGATCACCAAATTGTAAGAATTCCAGCAATGTAAATTATATTCTGGCCGGGTAATTTGTATGAATTTTATGAGCTAAAATAAAAATCTTCAGTTAATAAAAACAAAAATTCTTCACACGGTAACAGATGGTCGGTCGCCGGTCCCTCCCTCCCTCCCCCCACCAACGTCCCTACTAGATAAATGTGTGGGAATACCAGACTGTTTACCTTTTTAGTAATAAATAATAAATCAGACTAAAGTTAGGATAATATAATTGACATTGCTGGATTCCTTGTAAGACCAGGAATATTTTGAATATAAATATCATATATTTTGCACAAAAGATAACATATTTACTCAAGAGTAAACATTACATCTAAAATTTGTATGTCTAATGCAAAATCTATGATGTTTATATTCAAAATGATCATCAAATTGTAAGAATTCCAGCAATGTAAATTATATTCTGGCCGGATAATTTGTATGAATTTTATGAGCTAAATTAAAAAAAATTATACTTAACCGTGTAAAGGGGTACACCCACCGCGGAATGTGAGCATCCTGGGTTCTGGCAGGGCACCGCGTAACGTGGAATGTGGGACCGCGTAAAGTGAGGGTTGACTGTATATATATATATATATATATATATATATATATATATATATATATATATATATATATATATATATATATATATATATATATATATATATACACACACACACACACAGTGACCCCTCGTTTAACGAACACCTCGGTTAACGTAATTTCGATTAACGAACTGCCTTCCATAAGGATCTTCAATTCGGTTAACGAAAAAAAATTCGGTTAACGAAGTTCTTACGGACCGACCTCAACATGTTTTCGCTTGCACTGACCGGGCAAGCAGCTTTAGTATCAGTCCGCCAATACATTAATCAGTTCTAGGGCTTAAATTCCTTACTAATTTAGTAAATATCAAGAAGTTTATACTATTCAATAATTTTAAAAGTTTAATATTCAATTTTTTAGTCATTTTAACAATTATTGAACATAATTGAAGGTAAAGTGACTAGTTTAATGCGCGGCATCCAGCCTCTTAACACAGCAAACAGGAGTTAGTCTCTCTCTGTTTTCACTGGAGGTAACATCTTGCTTGAGACTCTCTTCAACTAAACGCTTTTCTGTGTTTCCAACAAATTATTGGTCATTTGGAAATATATTTTACATATTGACAATATATAATGCAGTGCAGTGTTGATTTAAAGAAATAATCTTGAATTACACCAAGAGAACTAAAATTTTATGGGTGAAATGGCGCCATGGGGTGACTTCTCTTCCACCCCAATGCCTTCTCTTCTTCCTTCTCCACCCCCATTCTAATTCCCATCATCATCATCATCCAGGAGCCTTCTACATACACACCTCAAAGTAAGTGTACTTTTCTACCTTTTTTGTTGAATTTAGGCAATTTTCGGTGAGCTGGAACCAATTACCCCAAAACCCATTGAAACAATGGTTTCTCCCGTTAAGCAAACGACCTTCTGGAAGCCAGTTGAGTTCGTTAAAGTCAATCACTGTAAATATGTATATATGTATGTATATATATATATATATATATATATATATATATATATATATATATATATATATATATATATATATATATATATATATATATATATATATATATATATATATATATATGTGATATCCAGAAATTTCAGAGTAATTTCAAATGCCCGCCATGAGTGATACTGAGCGTTCAAGGTCATCTGAGGGGAGGGAGCGCTGCCTGCTCGTAGCGAGAGATTGCGGAACTAGGCCTATATGATATTAAATATGATTTACCGAATTAATAATGATGCGATTCATGAAGTTAAGGGACTATTATTGAATTTGAAATTATTATAGATCGTTTAGCAGTCTGAATAATGTTACGGGTGTCCCAAGGAGTTATTAGTTAGGCGGAAAATATATCACGTAGGCCCAAGCTAGCGCCTTGGGGAGACGCGATGCTGGCTAGGCCAGTTCCGGAGAGCATTCACACAGACAAGACGTTCCGCGCGTCCATCAGAAATAGTCACGTGGCCTAGTCACCTGTGCTGCGCTATTGCAGTATAACAAGTAAGTCTCATTCGATCTCAGACAGGGTTAGATAGGGCAGTGATAAAGTAAACTAGAGCTAACAGTGAGTTCAGTTCAGGGTTTCCGTCAGAACCCACTTGACTGGAGTTGACCGGAGTTGACTGCGAGAGATTGACTGCCGTTGATGATTGAGGGTGGCGATTGTCGCCATTGGACCGATCAGTGTAGGCCTGTCACTGTTTAGCGGGGTAGCAAAGGATCTCTTGAGTGAACGAGTGCTCCCGACAACTAACACGACACGGGACCAGCATCAGCAGTGGGTGATCAGTTCTTACCACTCCGGTGCACAACCCCACATGTCCCGAGCAGCTAGTGAAACCCTCGTGCTAACGGGAAGCTAAAGTTTCTCTCAACTGCGCAAGGTCTGATTGGCTCACTCTCTTCCTGCCCATGGACGCACTGGGAGTACACTGAGGCTATCTGAGTATATTAATGGTCACACACTGAGACCGTGAGTCTAGGACTCTAGGAGATACCTAGAGGAACATTTTATCTTCCTTATCACGGGTGTAGTTAACACCATTCCTCAGACTGATATTATCTTGACGTGTGTAGTTTAATATTTCTTAAATAATTCTGATAGTAGTGTTTTTTTGAATGTTTGTGCCATTAAGTGGAACCAGAGTGATACTGTGATTTGATTCTTTTAATGCCTCTAATTGTTCTTCATAATTCTGATCTCAGGTATAACCTTGTTCCCCAGAGCAGTGGTTAGGTTAGGTTAGGAAGTGTACACCTGTTGGGGTGCTATAATTTTGTTGAGTGATATTATTTTGTTGAAGACCCTTAAGGCCTATTCATTGTGGAGTATTTAATTTCTTATTTTTTAGTACCATTTCCTAAGTGACTGATATTATTTTGTGAAAGCCCTTAAGGCCTGTTCATATGTGCAATTAACATTTCTTAATACTTTAAATTTATTGTTGCCTGTGTTTCTAATAATTTCTATGTCATGTATAACTTTTATTCCCCAGAGTAGTGGTTAAAGTTTAAGTTAAGAGGTGCGCATATTGGGGTACCATTATTTGATTGTGTTTGTAGTGTTGGAGGGAATATAAGTGTCTAAATTTTACAGTGTGTCTCATTCATCCCAGTCACAGACGCTATCCTTCCACGGGTCACGGACAGTTCATTTTGTGTAGTAGATTAAGTGTTCTTGTGCTGGTTCGGGATTTTTCTCAAAGGGGCGCTTCCACTGCCTTTACCATCTAATAAATTTTAATAAACCCCAAGTCAAGTGAGAAATTAAAGTCCAGCAAATTCCGACCGGTTACAAATGGTAGCAGAGCGTAGTTTTTAATGTCGTGACTGATAGTACTGTGGTTGGGATAATGAACGCCATCATGTGTTGGTTAGCAATGGTAGGGAGTGAACTCGCACTGATGCTCATCCTTGTGCCCGGACTGAGTTGGTTAGGCTTGACAATAGAGATGTGTATGAGGAGGAAGAGAGACGGCCGCGGGACCTTGGTACAGCTGAGAGAGGAGTTCGGAGACCTAAAGAGGGATTATCAAGCACAGGTAAACAGGTTCAAGTGGGAGTCTCAGGCACACATTCAACGGTTCAGGGAGGAAACAAGGGGTGAATGTCAGGCACACGTCCAGCAGTCAAGGAAGTGTGAGGTCCAAGTGGGAAATATAGGGGTATGTAAGTAGTTCAGAGAGGTTGATCGAGCCCTCCAGCTGAGAGACAAGATGAAGCCGACCGATTGCAGTTTAGGGTGCATGGTAATGAGTAGGGCAGAGGGGATTGGAGAGATGGTTAGGTCAGAGATGTGCGTTGAGTAGTGGTTGCTGTCATGAGCGGGATTGAGTTGCTGTCATGAGCGGGATTGAGTTGCTGTCATGAGCGGGATTGAGTTGCTGTCATGAGCGGGATTGAGAGTACGGTTGTAATGTCCAGGGCCTCACTAATATGGGCTGGTACATTGTCAGAGGGTTGGTCTGCCGGCATGAGGTTCGGAGACGTGGACTGAGTATTTTTTTGACACTGGTTCCTCTTAGCTCAAGGGCCAGGCAAAAGGAGAGCATGTTTGTTTTGGACTGAGTATTTTTTTGACACTGGTTCCTCTTAGCTCAAGGGCCAGGCAAAAGGAGAGCATGTTTGTTTTGGACTGAGTATTGTTTTGACACTGGTTCCTCTTAGCTCAAGGGCCAGGCAAAAGGAGAGCATGCTTGTTTTGGACTGTGTATTTTTTTGACACTGGTTCCTCTTTGTTCAAGGGCCAGGCCAAAGGAGAGCATGTTTGTTTTGGGCTGGTATTAATTTTGACATTGGTTCTCTAGTTAAGGGCCAGGCAAAAGGGGAGCGTGATGTTCTGGTTGGATTGAGTTGGGCTAGGAAGAAATGGAGTTGCTAGCTGCGAGTGGAATAGTACAGAGTTGAAGGTGGGTTCTAAGTTGTTCTCTCAGCACATGAGGGCAGTGCTGTCTTTTTTTTAGGGGGGTCGAGTGTTAGCGGGAGAGAAAAGGAGAGAAGAGAAGACGGGAATGCTGCATTTAGCAAAAGGGGTGAGGTGCAGTCCTTAGAACAAAATTTTAGGGGGGTCGTATGCATGTTTTCTCAGCACATGAGGACAGTGCTGTCTTTTTTTTAGGGGGGTCGATTGTGATATCCAGAAATTTCAGAGTAATTTCAAATGCCCCGCCATGAGTGATACTGAGCGTTCAAGGTCATCTGAGGGGAGGGAGCGCTGCCTGCTCGTAGCGAGAGACTGCGGAACTAGGCCTATATGATATTAAATGTAATTTACCGAATTAATAATGATGCGTTTCATGAAGTTAAGGGACTATTATTGAATTTGAAATTATTATAGATCGTTTAGCAGTCTGAATAATGTTACGGGTGTCCCAAGGAGTTATTAGTTAGGCGGTAAATATATCACATAGGCCCAAGCTAACGCCT
Organism: Homarus americanus; assembly: GCF_018991925.1. Classification (NCBI taxonomy): domain Eukaryota; kingdom Metazoa; phylum Arthropoda; class Malacostraca; order Decapoda; family Nephropidae; genus Homarus; species Homarus americanus. Next base: position 9,418 of record NW_024717841.1, read on the forward strand.
TGAGGAGACGCGACGCTGGCTAGGCCCCAGTCCCGGAGAGCATTCACACAGACAAGACGTTCCGCGCGTCCATCAGAAATAGTCACGTGTCCTAGTCACCTGTGCTGCGCTATTGCAGTATAACAAGTAAGTCTCATTCGATCTCACACAGGGTTAGATAGGGCAGTGATAAAGTAAACTAGAGCTAACAGTGAGTTCATTTCAGGGTTTCCGTCAGAACCCACTTGATTGGAGTTGACTGGAGTTGATTGGAGTTGACCGGAGTTGACTGAGAGAGATTGACTGCCGTTGATGATTGAGGGTGGCGATTGTCGCCATTGGACCGATCAGTGTAGGCCTGTCACTGTTAGCGGGGTAGCAAAGGATCTCTTGAGTGAACGAGTGCTCCCGACAACTAACACGACACGGGACCAGCATCAGCAGTGGGTGATCAGTTCTTATCACTCCGGTGCACAACCCCACATGTCCCGAGCAGCTAGTGAAACCCTCTTGCTAACGGGAAGCTAAAGTTTCTCTCAACTGCGCAAGGTCTGATTGGCTCACTCTCTTCCTGCCCATGGACGCACTGGGAGTACACTGGGGCTATCTGAGTATATTAATGGTCACACACTGAGACCGTGAGTCTAGGATTCTAGGAGATACCTAGAGGAACATTTTATCTTCCTTATTACGGGTGTAGTTAACACCATTCCTCAGACTGATATTATCTTGACGTGTGTAGTTTAATATTTCTTAAATAATTTTGATAGTAGTGTTTTTTTTAATGTTTGTGCCATTAAGTGGAACCAGAGTGATACTGTGATTTGATTCTTTTAATGCCTCTAATTGTTCTTCATAATTCTGATCTCAGGTATAACCTTGTTCCCCAGAGTAGTGGTTAGGTTAGGTTAGGAAGTGTACATCTGTTGAGTGATATTATTTTGCTGAAAGCCCTTAAGGCCTATTCATTGTGGAGTATTTAATTTCTTATTTTTTAGTACCATTTCCTAAGTGACTGATATTATTTTGTGAAAGCCCTTAAGGCCTGTTCATATGTGCAATTAACATTTCTTGATACTTTAAATTTATTGTTGCCTGTGTTTCTAATAATTTCTATGTCATGTATAACTTTTATTCCCCAGAGTAGTGTTTTAAGTTTAAGTTAAGAGGTGCGCATATTGGTGTACCATTATTTGATTGTGTTTGTAGTGTTGGAGGGAATATAAGTGTCTAAATTTTACAGTGTGTCTCATTCATCCCAGTCACAGACGCTATCCTTCCACGGGTCACGGACAGTTCATTTTGTGTAGTAGATTTAAGTGTTCTTGTGCTGGTTAGGGATTTTTCTCAAAGGGGCGCTTCCACTGCCTTTACCATCTATTAAATTTTAATAAACCCCAAGTCAAGTGAGAAATTAAAGTCCAGCAAATTCCGACCCAGAAGTTACATATATATATATATATATATATATATATATATATATATATATATATATATATATATGTTTCCTTTACCCCTGAGTGTAAGGACCACCCGAGTCTCCCACATAGCGCAGTGGGAGACTCAGGTGGTCCTTACACTCAGGGGTAAAGGAAACACACTGATGTCAAGTCCGTAAGTTCTATTTCTGGTACAAACACAAAAAGGAGTTAAGACAGGGGTAAACAGCGTCCTGTCTTGGAATCTCTCTGGGTACATTTCAGGCTACCCTCACCCTAGGTAAGCAGTCATGTTCTGCCAGGATTCAGGTCCACAAAGGTGTTCAGATGCCACTACTGTCTTATGGCCACTGTCAAGAGTTGGCCATAATATCTTCAGACTTCCCTAAGCCAATTCTAGAAATAAAACATGTCAACAGGTGCAAGGAGCTGCCC
>NW_024717842.1:0-7682 GCF_018991925.1 Homarus americanus
TAAAACAGCATCATAAGTAAGACAGCGTCATCAGTAAGACAGCATCATCAGTAAGACAGCTTCATCAGTAAGACAGCATCATCAGTAAGACAGCTTCATCAGTAAGACAGCATCATCAGTAAGACAGCTTCATCAGTGAGACAGCATCAACAGAAAGACAGCATCATCAGTAAGACAGCTTCATCAGTAAGACAACATCATCAGTAAGACAGCATCATCAGTAAGACAGCTTCATCAATAAGACAGCATCATCAGTAAGACAGCTTCATCAATAAGACAGCATCATCAGTAAGACAGCATCATCAGTAAGACACTTCATCAATAAGACAACGTCATCAGGAAGACAACTTCATCAGTTAGACAGCTTCATCAGTAAGACATCATCAGTAAGACAGCTTCAACCAGTAAAACAGCTTCATCATCAAGACAGCATCATCAGTAAGACAGCATCATCAGTAAGACAGCTTCATCAGTTAGACAGCTTCATCAGTAAGACATCATCAGTAAGACAGCTTCATCAGTAAAACAGCTTCATCATCAAGACAGCATCATCAGTAAGACAGCATCAGCAGTAAGACAACTTCATCAGATAGACAGCTTCATCAGTAAGACATCATCATCAGTAAGACAACTTCATCAATAAAACAGCTTCATCAGTAAGACATCATCAGCAGTAAGACAACTTCATCAGTTAGACAGCTTCATCAGTAAGACATCATCATCAGTAAGACAACTTCATCAATAAGACAGCATCATCAGTAAGACAGCTTCATCAGTAAGACAGCATCATCAGTAAGACAGCATCATCAGTAAGACAGCATCATCAGTAAGACAGCTTCATCAGTAAGACAGCATCATCAATGAACAGCTTCATGTTGAACAGCATCATCAGTAAAGACAGCATCATCAGTAAGACAGCTTCATCAGTAAGACAACATCATCAGTAAGACAGCTTCATCAGTAAGACATCATCATCAGTAAGACAACTTCATCAGTAAGACAGCATCATCAGTAAGATAGATTCATCAGTAAGACAGCATCATCAGTAAGACAGCTTCATCAGTAAGACAGCATCATCAGTAAGACAGCTTCATCAGTAAGACAACTTCATCAGTAAGACAGCATCATCAGTAAGACAACTTCATCAGTAAGACAGCATCATCAGTAAGACATCATCATCAGTAAGACAACTTCATCAGTAAGACAGCATCATCAGTAAGACAGCTTCATCAGTAAGACAGCTTCATCAGTAAGACAGCATCATCAGTAAGACAACTTCATCAGTAAGACAACTTCATCAGTAAGACAGCATCATCAGTAAGACAACTTCATCAGTAAGACAGCATCATCAGTAAGACAGCATCATCAGTAAGACAACTTCATCAGTAAGACAGCATCATCAGTAAGACAGCATCATCAGTAAGACAACTTCATCAGTAAGACAGCATCATCAGTAAGACAGCATCATCAGTAAGACAGCTTCATCAGTAGAACAACTTCATCAGTAAGACAACTTCATCAGTAAGACAACATCATCAGTAAGACAGCATCATCAGTAAGACAGCATCATCAGTAAGACAGCTTCATCAGTAAGACAACATCATCAGTAAGACAGCTTCATCAGTAAGACATCATCATCAGTAAGACAGCTTCATCAGTAAGACATCATCATCAGTAAGACAGCTTCATCAGTAAGACATCATCATCAGTAAGACAGCATCATCAGTAAGACAGCATCATCAGAAAGACAGCTTCATCAGTAAGACAACTTCATCAGTAAGACAACTTCATCAGTAAGACAACATCATCAGTAAGACAGCATCATCAGTAAGACAGCATCATCAGTAAGACAGCTTCATCAGTAAGACAACATCATCAGTAAGACAGCTTCATCAGTAAGACATCATCATCAGTGAACAGCTTCATCAGTAAAGACATCATCATCGGTAGGCAACTTCCATCAGTAAGACATCATCATCAAGTAAGACAGCTTCGTGATAAGACAACATCATCAGTAAAGACAACTTCATCAGTAAAGACAACATCATCAGTAAGACAGCTTCATCAATGAACAGCTTCATCAGTAAAGACATCATCATCAGTAGAACAGCTTCATCAGTAAGACAACATCATCAGTAGACAGCTTCATCAGTAAAGACAGCATCATCGAAAAGTGGGCGGCTTCATCAGTAGACAGCATCATCAGTAAGACAGCATCATCAGTAAGACAGCTTCATCAGTAAGACAGCATCATCAGTAAGACAGCATCATCAGTAAGACAGCTTCATCAGTAAGACAACTTCATCAGTAAGACAACTTCATCAGTAAGACAACTTCATCAGTAAGACAGCTTCATCAGTAAGACAGCATCATCAGTAAGACAGCATCATCAGTAAGACAGCTTCATCAGTAAGACAACATCATCAGTAAGACAGCTTCATCAGTAAGACATCATCATCAGTAAGACAGCTTCATCAGTAAGACATCATCATCAGTAAGACAGCTTCATCAGTAAGACAGCATCATCAGTAAGACAGCATCATCAGTAAGACAGCATCATCAGTAAGACAGCATCATCAGTTAGACAACTTCATCAGTAAGACAACTTCATCAGTAAGACAGCATCATCAGTAAGACAACTTCATCAGTAAGACAGCTTCATCAGTAAGACAGCATCATCAGTAAGACAGCTTCATCAGTAAGACAGCATCATCAGTAAGACAACTTCATCAGTAAGACAACTTCATCAGTAAGACAGCTTCATCAGTAAGACAGCATCATCAGTAAGACAACTTCATCAGTAAGAACAGCTTCATCAGTAAGACATCATCATCAGTAAGACAGCTTCATCAGTAAGACATCATCATCAGTAAGACAGCTTCATCAGTAAGACATCATCATCAGTAAGACAGCTTCATCAGTAAGACAACATCATCAGTAAGACAACTTCATCAGTAAGACAGCATCATCAGTAAGACAGCTTCATCAGTAAGACAGCATCATCAGTAAGACAACTTCATCAGTAAGACAACTTCATCAGTAAGACAGCATCATCAGTAAGACAGCATCATCAGTAAGACAACTTCATCAGTAAGACAACTTCATCAGTAAGACAGCTTCATCAGTAAGACAGCATCATCAGTAAGACAGCATCATCAGTAAGACAACTTCTTCAGTAACACAACTTCATCAGTAAGACAACTTCATCAGTTAGACAGCTTCATCAGTAAGCCATCATCAGTAAGACAGCTTCATCAGTAAAACACCTTCATCATCAAGACAGCTTCATCATCAAGACAGCATCATCAGTAAGACAGCTTCATCAGTAAGACAACTTCATCAGTTAGACAGCTTCATCAATATGACATCATCAGTAAGACAGCTTCATCAGTAAAACAGCTTCATCATCAAGACAGCTTCATCAGTAAGACAACTTCATCAGTTAGACAGCTTCATCAATATGACATCATCAGTTAGACAGCTTCATCAATATGACATCATCAGTAAGACAGCATCATCAGTAAGGCAGCATCATCAGTAAGACAGCTTCATCAGTAAGACAGCTTCATCAGTAAGACAACTTCATCAGCAAGACAGCTTCATCAGTAAGACAACATCATCAGTAAGACAGCTTCATCAGTAAGACATCATCATCAGTAAGACAGCTTCATCAGTAAGACATCATCATCAGTAAGACAGCTTCATCAGTAAGACATCATCATCAGTAAGACAGCTTCATCAGTAAGACAACATCATCAGTAAGACAACTTCATCAGTAAGACAGCATCATCAGTAAGACAGCTTCATCAGTAAGACAGCATCATCAGTAAGACAACTTCATCAGTAAGACAACTTCATCAGTAAGACAGCATCATCAGTAAGACAGCATCATCAGTAAGACAACTTCATCAGTAAGACAACTTCATCAGTAAGACAGCTTCATCAGTAAGACAGCATCATCAGTAAGACAGCATCATCAGTAAGACAACTTCTTCAGTAACACAACTTCATCAGTAAGACAACTTCATCAGTTAGACAGCTTCATCAGTAAGCCATCATCAGTAAGACAGCTTCATCAGTAAAACACCTTCATCATCAAGACAGCTTCATCATCAAGACAGCATCATCAGTAAGACAGCTTCATCAGTAAGACAACTTCATCAGTTAGACAGCTTCATCAATATGACATCATCAGTAAGACAGCTTCATCAGTAAAACAGCTTCATCATCAAGACAGCTTCATCAGTAAGACAACTTCATCAGTTAGACAGCTTCATCAATATGACATCATCAGTTAGACAGCTTCATCAATATGACATCATCAGTAAGACAGCATCATCAGTAAGGCAGCATCATCAGTAAGACAGCTTCATCAGTAAGACAGCTTCATCAGTAAGACAACTTCATCAGCAAGACAGCTTCATCAGTAAGACAGCATCATCAGTAAGACAGCATCATCAGTAAGACAGCATCATCAGTAAGACAACTTCATCAGAAAGACAGCATCATCAGCAAGACAGCATCATCAGTAAGACAACTTCATCAGTAAGACAGCTTCATCAGTAAGACAGCTTCATCAGTAAGACAGCTTCATCAGTAAGACAGCATCATTAGTAAGACAACATCATCAGTAAGACAGCATCATCAGTAACACAGCATCATCAGTAAGACAACTTCATCAGTAAGACAACATCATCAGTAAGACAGCATCATCAGTAAGACAGTATCATCAGTAAGACAGCCTCATCAGAAAGACAACATCATCAGTAAGACAGCTTCATCAGTAAGACAACATCATCAGTAAGACAGCAACATCAGTAAGACAACTTCATCAGAAAGACAACATCATCAGTAAGACAACATCATCAGTAAGACAGCTTCATCATCAAGACAGCATCATCAGTAAGACAGCATCATCAGTAAGACAACTTCATCAGTAAGACAGCATCATCAGTAAGACAGCTTCATCAGTAAGACAGCATCATCAGTAAGACAGCTTCATCAGTAAGACAACTTCATCAGTAAGACAACTTCATCAGTAAGACAGCATCATCAGTAAGACAGCTTCATCAGTAAGACAACTTCATCAGTAAGACAGCATCATCAGTAAGACAGCATCATCAGTAAGACAGCATCATCAGTAAGACAGCTTCATCAATAAGACAGCATCATCAGTAAGACAGCATCATCAGTAAGACAACTTCATCAATAAGACAGCATCATCAGTAAGACAGCATCATCAGTAAGACACTTCATCAATAAGACAACTTCATCAGTAAGACAACTTCATCAGTTAGACAGCTTCATCAGTAAGACATCATCAGTAAGACAGCTTCATCAAATTAAGACGAAACTTCATCGGTTAAAGCTTCGTCGATGAAAGCCGTCATCGATGGAACAGCTTCATCGATAGACAACTTCATCGGTTTAAACTTCATCAGTGAAAGACATCATCGGTAAAGACAACTTCATCAGTAAAGACGGCACATCTGGGTTGAACGAAGCCTGCATCAGTAAGACATCATCAGTAAGACAGCTTCATCAGTAAAACAGCTTCATCATCAAGACAGCATCATCAGTAAGACAGCATCAGCAGTAAGACAACTTCATCAGTTAGACAGCTTCATCAGTAAGACATCATCATCAGTAAGACAACTTCATCAATAAAACAGCTTCATCAGTAAGACATCATCAGCAGTAAGACAACTTCATCAGTAAGACAGCATCATCAGTAAGACAGCATCATCAGTAAGACAGCTTCATCAGTAAGACAACTTCACCAGTAAGACATCATCATCAGTAAGACAACTTCATCAGTAAGACAACTTCATCAGTTAGAAAGCTTCATCAGTAAGCCATCATCAGTAAGACAGCTTCATCAGTAAGACAGCATCATCAGTAAGACAGCTTCATCAGTAAGACAGCATCATCAGTAAGACAGCTTCATCAGTAAGACAGCTTCATCAGTAAAACAGCTTCATCATCAAGACAGCATCATCAGTAAGACAGCATCATCAGTAAGACAGCTTCATCAGTAAGACAACTTCATCAGTAAGACAACTTCATCAGCAAGACAGCTTCATCAGTAAGACAGCATCATCAGTAAGACAGCATCATCAGTAAGACAACTTCTTCAGTAACACAACTTCATCAGTAAGACAGCTTCATCAGTTAGACAGCTTCATCAGTAAGCCATCATCAGTAAGACAGCTTCATCAGTAAAACAGCTTCATCATCAAGACAGCTTCATCATCAAGACAGCATCATCAGTAAGACAGCTTCATCAGTAAGACAACTTCATCAGTTAGACAGCTTCATCAATATGACATCATCAGTAAGACAGCATCATCAGTAAGACAGCTTCATCAGTAAGACAACTTCATCAGTAAGACAACTTCATCAGTAAGCCAGCTTCATCAGTAAGACAACTTCATCAGTAAGACAGCATCATCAGTAAGACAGCTTCATCAGTAAGACAGCATCATCAGTAAGACAGCATCATCAGTAAGACAGCTTCATCAGTAAGACAACTTCATCAGTAAGACAACTTCATCAGTAAGACAGCATCATCAGTAAGACAGCATCATCAGAAAGACAGCATCATCAGTAAGACAGCATCATCAGTAAGACAACTTCATCAGTAAGACAGCATCATCAGTAAGACAGCATCATCAGTAAGACAGCTTCATCAGTAAGACAGCATCATCAGTAAGACAGCATCATCAGTAAGACAGAATCATCAATAAGACAACTTCATCAGTAAGACAGCATCATCAGTAAGACAACATCATCAGTAAGACAACTTCATCAGTAAGACAGAATCATCAATAAGACAGCATCATCAGTAAGACAGCATCATCAGTAAGACAGCTTCATCAGTAAGACAGAATCATCAATAAGACAACTTCATCAGTAAGACAGCATCATCAGTAAGACAGCATCACCAGTAAGACAGCTTCATCAGTGAAACAGCTTCAGCAGTAAGACATCATCAGTAAGACAACTTCATCAGTAAGACAGCTTCATCAGTAAGACAGCTTCATCAGTAAGACATCATCAGTAAGACAGCATCATCAGTAAGACATCATCAGTAAGATAACTTCATCAGTAAGACAGCTTCATCAGTAAGACAGCTTCATCAGTAAGACAGCTTCATCAGTAAGACAACTTCATCAGTAAGACAGCATCATCAGTAAGACAGCATCATCAGTAAGACAGCATCATCAGTAAGACAGCTTCATCAGTAAGACAACTTCATCAGTAAGACAACTTCATCAGTAAGACATCATCAGTAAGACAACTTCATTAGTAAGACAGCTTCATCAGTAAGACAGCTTCATCAGTAAGACAGCTTCATCAGTAAGACAGCTTCATCAGTAAGACAACTTCATCAGTAAGACAGCATCATCAGTAAGACATCATCATCAGTAAGACAGCATCATCAGTAAGACAGCATCATCAGTAAGACAACTTCATCAGTAAGACAGCTTCATCAGTAAGACAACTTCATCAGTAAGACAGCTACATCAGTAAGACAGCTTCATCAGTAAGACAGCATCATCAGTAAGACAACTTCATCAGTAAGACAGCATCATCAGTAAGACAGCATCATCAGTAAGACAACTTCATCAGTAAGACAACTTCATCAGTAAGACAGCATCATCAGTAAGACAGCATCATCA
>NW_024717843.1:0-11179 GCF_018991925.1 Homarus americanus
TAGAGGTGCAACTGGAGACGAAGCAACCAGTCACAAGCTGAGGTATCTGGGAGTGTCATGTATGTATGAGGAGTACCTGGGAGTGTCAGAGAGCACCAGTGTGTGGGTGTACTGGGAGGTCAGGAGGTGTACCTGGGAGTGTCAGCGGTGTACCTGGGAGATCAGAGGTGTACCTGGGAGTGCTGGAGGTACCTGGGAGTGTCGGCGGTGTACCTGGGAGTGTCGGAGGTGTACCTGGGAGTGTCGGAGGTGCACATGGGAGTGTCTGAGGTGTACCTGAGTGTCGGAGGTGTATCTGGGAGTGTCAGAGGTGTACCTGGGAGGTTCGAGTACCTGGGAGTGTCTGAGGTGCACCTGGGAGTGTCAAGGAGTACCTGGGAGGGTTCTGGTACCTGGGAGTGTTAGAGTACCTGGGAGCAGATGTGTACCAGGGAGCCAGAGAATCACCTGGGAGTGTCAGAGGTACCTGGAGCAGTAGGAAGGCACCAGGAGTGTCTGGCATACCTGGGAGTGTTGGGTGTGCCTGGGAGTGTCAGGAGGTGTACCTGGGAGGTCAGAGACATACCTGGGAGCATCAGGGGTACCTGAGAGTGTCAGAGGCATACCTGGGAGGTCAGTGCACTGGGAGTGTCTGGGGTGTACCTGGGAGTGTCAGGTACCTGGAGTGCTGGGAGGTGTACCTGGGAGTGTCTGAGGTGCACCTGGGAGTGTCAGGTGTACCTGGGAGTGTCTGAGTTGTAACGTGGGAGTGTCAGAGTTGTACCTGGGAGCATCAGAATTGTACCTGGGAGTGCAGAGGTGCACCTGAGTGTCAGAGGTGCACCTGGGAGTGTCAGGTGTACCTGGGAGTGTCTGGGGTGTACGTGGGAGTGTCAGTGGTGTACCTGGGAGTGTCGGAGGTGCACCTGGGAGTGTCTGAGGTACCTGCAGTGTCTGAGGTGTACCTGGGAGGTCTGAGGTGCACTGGGAGTGTCAGAGGTGCACCTGAGAGTGTCTGAGATGTTCCTGGGAGTGTTTGAGGTGTACCTAGTGTGTTAGGGAGTGCCAGGAGTGTCAGGTGAGCACCTGGGAGTGTCAGAGGTGTACCTGGGAGTGTGAGAGGTGTACCTGGGAGTATAGGAAGTGTACCTGTCAGTGTTTGAGGTGTTCCTGGAGTGCTAGCGGTGTACCTGGGTGTGTCAGAGGAGACCTGGGAGGTCAGAGTTGTACCTGAGAGTGTCAGAGGTGTACCTGGGAGGTCAGAGGTGTTCCTGGGAGTGTCAGAGGTCACCTGGAGTGCTAGTGGTGCACCTGAGTGTCTGAGGTGCACCTGGGAGTGCTTGAGGTGCACCTGGGAGTGTCAGGTACCTGGGAGGCTTGCCAGAGTACCTGGGAGTGTCTGAGGTACCTGGCATTGTCAGTGGTGTACCTGGGAGTGTCAGAGGTGTACCTGGGAGGTCAGAGGTACCTGGGAGGTCGGAGGAGGTGCCTGGGAGGTCAGAGGTGCACCTGGGAGGTCAGAGGTGCACCTGGGAGTGTCGAGGTGCACCTGGGAGTCAGTGGTGGGTACCTGGGAGTGTCAGTTGTATACTTGGGAGGTCGGAGGTACCTGGCAGTGTCAGAGCAACGTGGGAGTGTCAGTGGTGTACCTGGGAGTGTCGGAGGTGCACCTGGGAGTGTCTGAGGTGTACCTGGGAGTGTCTGAGGTGCACTTCTGGAGTGTCAGAGGTGTACCAGAGTGTCAGAGAGGTACCTGAGAGTGTCGGAGGTGTACCTGGAAGTGTGAGAGGTGTACCTGGGAGTGTCTGACGGTACCTGGGAGTGTCTGAGGTACCTGGGAGTGTCTGAGGTGTACCTGGGAGGCAGAGGAGTACCAGGGAGTGTCAGAGGTGCACCTGTGAGTGTCTGAGGTGTTCCTGGGAGTGTCAGAGGTGTGCCTGGGAGTGTGAGAGGTGTACCTGGGAGCATGTAGTACCTGTCGCGTGCTTGAGGTGTATCTGGGAGTGTCAGCGGTGTACATGCATGTGTCAGAGGAGCACCTGGGAGTGTCAGAGGAGCACCTGGTAGGGGGTGTACCTGGGAGGCCAGAGGTGTACCTGGAGTGTCATGGTGTACCTTGAGCATCAGAGGTACCTGGGAGTGTTGAGGTGTACCTGGGAGTGTCGGCGGTGTACCTGGGAGTGTCGGAGGTACCTGGGAGTGTCGGAGGTGTAAATGGGAGTGTCTCGAGGTGTACCTGAGATGGAGGAGGTGTATCTGGGAGTGTCAGAGGTGTACCTGGGAGTGTCTGGGGTGTACCTGGGAGTGTCTGAGGTACCTGGGAGTGTCAAAGGAGTACCTGGGAGGGTCTGGGTTTTACCTGGGAGGGGAGTACCTGGGAGGTCAGATGTGTACCCAGGAGTGTCAGAGAATACCTGGGAGTGTCAGAGGTGTACCTGGGAGTGTTAGGAAGGCACCATGAGGGTCTGGGCATACCTGGGAGGCTCAGTGCCTGGGAGTGTCAGAGGTGTACCTGGGAGTGTCAGAGATATACCTGGGAGCATCAGGGGTGTACCTGAGAGTGTCAGAGGTATACCTGGGAGTGTCAGGTACCTGGGAGTGTCTGGGTGTACCTGGAGTGTCAAGGGTGTACCTGGGAGTGTCAGAGGTGTACCTGGGAGTGTCTGAGGTGCACCTGGAGTGTCAGGGTGTACCTGGGAGTGTCTGAGTTGTACGTGGGAGTGTCAGAGTTGTACCTGGGAGAATCAGAGTTGGCCTGGGAGGTCAGGAGGTGCACCTGGAGTGTCAGAGGTGCACCTGGGAGGCCAGGGTACCTGGGAGTGTCTGGGGTGTACCTGGCAGTGTCTGAGGTGTACCTGGGAGTGTCTGAGGTGCACTTGGGAGGTCAGAGGTGTACCCTGAGAGGTCTGAGATGTTCTGGGAGTGTTTGAGGTGCACCTTAGTGTGTTAGCGGAGTGCCAGGGAGTGTCAGTGGAGTACCTGGGAGTGCAGAGGTACCTGGGAGTGTGGAGAGGTGTACCTGGGAGTACAGGAAGTGTACCTGTCAGTGTCTGAGGTGTATCTGGGAGGTCAGCGGTGTACCTGGTGTGTCAGAGGAGTACCTGAGTGCCAGAGCTGTACCTGAGAGTGTCAGAGGTGTACCTGGGAGGCTCAGAGGTGCCTGGAGAGCTCAGAGGTGCACCTGGGAGGTTGTGGTGCACCTGAGAGTGTTTGAGGTGCACCTGGGAAGTGGAGGTGCACCTGGGTGTCAGGTACCTGGGAGCAGCTGTTGTACTGGGAGTGTCTGAGGTGTACCTGGCATTGTCTGTGGTGTACCTGGGAGTGCCAGAGGTGTACCTGGGAGGTCAGAGGTGTACCTGGGAGCGGAGGTGCCTGGGAGTGGTAGAGTGCACCTGGGAGTGTCAGGTGTACCTGGAGGTTGGGGTTGCATACCTGGGAGTGTCTGAGGTGTACCTGGCAGTGTCAGTGGTGTACTCGGAGTGTCTGAGGTGCACCTGGGAGTGTCTTAGGTGCACCTGGGAGTCTGAGGTACCGGAGTGCTTGAGGTACCTGGGAGTGTCGGAGGTGTACCTGAGAGTGTCGGAGGTGTACCTGGAAGTGTCGGAGGTACCCAGGAGTGTCTGAGGTGTACATGGGAGTGTTCGAGGTACCTGGGAGTGTCTGAGGTGTACCTGGGAGTGTTAGAGGAGTACCAGGAGTGGCTCCTAGGTGTACCTGGGAGCAGTTGGGAGGTGTGACCAGAGGTCAGAGGTGTACCGTGAGTGTCTGAGGTGTTCCTGGGAGGCTTGAGGTACCTAGTGTGTTAGCGGAGTGCCAGGAGGTCAGAGGAGTACCTGGGAGGCAGAGGTGTACCTGGGAGGTGAGAGTACCTGGAGATAGGAAGTGTACCTGTCAGTGTTCCTGGCGAGTGTCTGAGGTCCTGAGAGTGTTAGAAGTGTACCTGGAGGCTGAGGAGTGACCTGGGAGTGTCAGGTACCTGAGGAGTCAGAGGCATACCTGGGAGGTCAGGTGCACCTGGGAGTATCAGAGTTGTACCTGAGTGTGTCAGAGGTGCACCTGGGAGTGCAGAGGTGCACCTGGGAGTGCCAGGAGGTACCTGGAGTCAGTGGTGTACCTGGGAGCAAGTCAGGTGTATACTTGGAGTGTCGGAGGTACCTGGCAGTGTCAGAGTTGCAGTGGGAGGCCAGTGGTGTACCTGGGAGGTCGGAGGTGCACCTGGGAGTGTCTGAGGTGTACCTGGGAGTGTCTGAGGTGCACCGAGTGTCAGGAGGTGTACTTAGAGTGTCAGAGGTGTACCTGAGAGTGTCGGAGGTGTACCTGGAAGTGTGAGAGGTGTACCTGGGAGTGTCTGAGGTGTACCTGGGAGTGTCTGAGGTGTACCTGGGAGTGTCTGAGGTGTACCTGGGAGTGTCAGAGGAGCACATGGAGTGAGGTACCTGGGAGTGTCTGAGGTACCTGGGAGCAGTTAGAGGAGTACCAGGGAGTGTCCTAGGTGTACCTGGGAGTGTCAGAGGTGTAACTGTGAGTGTCAGAGGTGTACCCAGAGTGTCTGAGGTGTTCCTGGGAGGCTTGAGGTACCTAGTGGTGTTAGCGGAGTGCCAGGAGTGTCAGTGGAGCACCTGGGAGTGTCAGAGGTGTACCTGGGAGTGTGAGAGGTGTACCTGGGAGAGCAGGAAGTGTACCTGTCAGTGTCTGGAGGTGTTCCTGGGAGTGTCTGAGGTACCTGAGAGTAGAAGTGTACCTGGGAGGCCAGAGGAGTACCTGGGAGTCAGGGGTGTACCTGAGGTCAGAGGTATACCTGGGAGGTCAGGTGTACCTGGCATCAGAGTTGTACCTGGAGGTGTCAGAGGTGCACCTGGGAGGTCAGAGGTGCACCTGAGTGTCAGAGGTGCACCTGGGAGTGTCAGTGGTGTACCTGGGAGTGTCAGTTGTATACTTGGGAGTGTCGGAGGTGTACCTGGCAGTGTCAGAGTTGCATGGGAGTGTCAGTGGTGTACCTGGGAGTGTCGGAGGTGCACCTGGGAGTGTCTGAGGTGTACCTGGGAGTGTCTGAGGTGCACTCTGGAGTGTCAGAGGTACCTTAGAGTGTCAGAGGTGTACCTGAGAGTGTCGGAGGTGTACCTGGAAGTGTCTGAGGTACCTGGGAGTGTCTGAGGTACCTGGGAGTGTCTGAGGTGTACCTGGGAGGTCAGAGGAGTACCAGGGAGGTCAGAGGTGCACCTGTGAGTGTCTGAGGTGTTCCTGGGAGGTCAGAGGTGTGCCTGGAGGAGAGGTACCTGGGAGACGAAGTGTACCTGTCAGAGCTTGAGGTGATCTGGGAGTGCTCAAGGGTAAACATGTATGTGTCAGAGGAGTACCTGGGAGTGTCAGAGAGTACCTGGGAGTGGTCAGTACCTGGAGGCCAGAGGTGTACCTGGGAGGCTGGGCGGGTGTACCTTGAGCATCAGAGGTGTACCTGGGAGTGTTGGAGGTGTACCTGGGAGTGTCGGCGGTGTACCTGGGAGGTCGGAGGTGTACCTGGGAGTGTCGGAGGTGTACATGGGAGTGTCTGAGGGCCTGAGTGTCGGAGGTGTATCTGGGAGGTCAGAGGTGTACCTGGGAGTGTCTGGGTGTACCTGGGAGTGTCTGAGGTACCTGGGAGTGTCAGGAGTACCTGGGAGGGTCTGGGGTTTTACCTGGGAGTGTTAGGGGAGCACCTGGGAGTGTCAGATGTGTACCAGGGAATGTCAGAGGAATACCTGGGAGGTCAGAGGTGTACCTGGGAGTGTTAGAAGGTACCTGCGAGTATCTGGGCATACCGGGAGGTCAGGGTGTGCCTGGGAGGTCAGAGGTGTACCTGGAGTGTCAGAGATATACCTGGGAGCATCAGGGGTGTACCTGGAGTGTCAGAGGCATACCTGGGAGGTCAGGTGTACCTGGGAGTGTCTGGGGTACCTGGGAGTGTCAGGGTGTACCTGGGAGGTCAGAGGTGTACCTGGGAGTGTCTGAGGTGCACCTGGGAGTGTCAGGGTTTACCTGGGAGTGTCTGAGTTGTACTGTGGGAGTCAGAGTTGTACCTGGGAGCATCAGACAGCCTGGGAGTGTCAGAGGTGCACCTGGAGGCCAGAGGTGCACCTGGGAGTGTCAGGTGTACCTGGGAGTGTCTGGGGTGACGTGGGAGTCAGTGGTGTACCTGGGAGTGTCGGAGGTGCACCTGGGAGTGTCTGAGGTGTACTCAGTGTCTGAGGTACCTAGGAGAGTCCGAGGTGCACTTGGGAGTGTCAGAGGTGTACCTGAGAGTGTCAGAGGTACCTGAGAGTGTCGGAGGTGTACCTGGTCAGAGGTGTACCTGGGAGTGTCTGAGGTGTACCTGGGAGTGTCTGAGGTGTACCTGGGAGTGTCTGAGGTGTACCTGGGAGGTCAGAGGAGTACCAGGGAGTGTCAGAGGTGCACCTATTAGTGTCAGAGGTGTACCTGTGAGTGTCAGATGTGTACCTGTGAGTGTCTGAGGTGTTCCTGGGAGGTCAGAGGTGTACCTGGGAGGTGAGGTACCTGGAGTATCGGAATTGTACTCTCAGAGTTCGAGGTGTATCTGGGAGTGTCAGCGTGTACCTGGGTGTGTTAGAGGAGCCTGGGAGTGTCAGAGGAGTACCTGGGAGTGTTAGGGGTGTACCTGGGAGGTGGAGAGTTGTACCTGGGAGCAGGGTGGTACCTTGAGCAACAGAGGTACCTGGGAGTATCAGAGGTGTACCTGGGAGTGTCGGAGGTGTACCTGGGAGGTCTACGATGTACCTGGGAGGCCGGAGGTACCTGGGAGTGTCGGAGGTGTGCACCTGGGAGTGTCTGAGGTACCTGGGAGTGTCTGTTGTACCTGGGAAATGTCAGGAGTTGCACCTGGGAGTGTCAGAGGTGCACTGGGAGGCCGGAGGTGCACCTGGGAGTGTCTGAGTGTACCTGGGAGTGTCAGAGAGCACCTGGGAGTGTCTGGGGTGCACCTGGGAGTGTTAGGGGAGTACCTGGGAGGCCAGAGGTATACCTGGGAGGCAAGAGGTGTACGGAGTGAGAGGCACTGGGAGTGTCAGAGGTGTACCCGGAGCAAGTCTGAGGTGTACCTGGGAGGTCAGAGGTGCACCTGGAGTGTCAGAGGTCACCAGGAGGCCAGAGGTACCTGGGAGTGCCAGAGGTACCTGGGAGGTCAGGAGGTGTACCTGGGAGTGTCAGAGGTGTACCTGGGAGTGTCAGAGGTGCATTTGGGAGTGTCAGAGGTGTACCTGGGAGGTCTGGGGTTTACCTGGGAGTGTCGTAAAACCCGGGATTATCAGGAGAAGCACCTGGGAGTGTCAGGAGGCACCTGGTAGTGTCTGGGGGTACCGGAGTGACAGAGGAGCACCTGGGAGTGTATGGGTGTGCCTGGGAGGCTGAGGTGTACCTGGGAGAGTCAGAAGAATCACGGAGTGTGACAGAGTATGAGGAGGAGAGGTGTACCTGGGAGTGTCTGAGGTGCACCTGGGAGTGCCTGAGTGCACCTGGGAGTGTCTGGAGGCACCTGGGAGTGCCTGAGGTGCACCTGGGAGTGTTCGAGGAGCACCTGGGTGTCTGAGGTGCACCTGGGAGCATGTGGAGGTACCTGGGAGTCTCTGAGGTACCTGGGAGGTCAGAGGCACCTGGGAGGCCAGAGGTGCACCTGAGTGTCGGAGGTGCACCTGAAGCATGTCGAGGTGTACCTGGGAGTGTCTGAGGTGTACCTGGGAGTGTCTGAGGTAACCTGGGAGTGTGTGTGAGGTACCTGGGAGGTGTGTGAGGTGTACCTGGGAGGTCAGAGGTGCACCTGGGAGTGTCTGAGGTACCTGGAGTGTCAGGAGGAGCACCTGGGAGTGTCTGAGGTGTACCTGGGAGTGTTAGGGGAGTACCTGGGAGTGTCAGAGGTGGCCTGGGAGTATCAGAGGTGTACCTGGGAGGTGAGAGGTACCTTGGGAGGCCGAGGTGTACCTGGGAGCCTGGTGTACCTGGGAGGTCTGAGGCCTGGGAGGTCAAAGGAGTACCTGGAGGGTCTGGGGTTTTACCTGGGAGTGTTAGGGGAGTACCTGGGAGTGTCAGAGGGTACCATGGGAGTGCAAGCTGAGATTACCTGGGAGTAGGCCAGGAGGTAAAATTGAAAGAAGTGTACCTGGAGTGTCAGCATACCTGGGAGGTCAGGCAACTGGGAGCCGAGGTGTACCTGAGCAGTCAGAGGTGTACCTGGGAGCATCAGGTGTACCTGGGAGGCCAGGAGGCATACCTGGGAGGCCAGGTGTGTGTACCTGGAGCAGCTGGGGGTACCTGGGAGGTCAGGGGTGTACCTGGGAGGTCAGAGGTGTACCTGGGAGGTTCGAGGTGGGAGTGTCAGGTGTACCTGGGAGTGTCTTGAGCAATGGGAGTGTCAGAGGTGCACCTGGGAGAATCAGAGTGTACCTGGGAGGTCAGAGGTGCACCTGGAGGTCAGAGGTGACCTGGGAAAAGTCAGGTGTACCTGGGAGTGTCTGGGGTGTACCTGGCAGTGTCTGGAGGTGTACCTGGAGTGTCTGAGGTGCACTGGGAGTGCCAGAGGTGTACCTGAGAGTACCTGAGATGTTCCTGGGAGTGTTTGAGGTACCTAGTGTGTTAGCGGAGTGCCAGGGAGTGTCAGTGAGTACCTGGGAGTGTCAGGAGGTGTACCTGGGAGTGTGTGAGAGGTGTGGCCTGGGAGTGTAGGAAGTGTACCTGGCAGTGTCTGAGATCTGGGAGGTGTGTGGCAGGCACCAGTGCCAGAGGAGTACCTGGGAGGTCAGAGTTGTACCTGAGGAGTGTCAGGTACCTGGAGGTCAGAGGTGTTCTGGGAGGTCAGAGGTGCACCTGGGAGTGTTGAGGTGGTGCACCTGAGAGTGTCTGAGGCACCTGGGAGCTTGAGGCACCTGGGAGTGCGGAGTGGTGTACCTGGGAGTGCAGGGGTGGTACCTGGGAGGTCAGTGTGCACCCGGGCAGTTGGGGTGGTGTACCTGGGAGCAAGCTGAGGTGACCTGGGAGTGTCAGAGGTGTACCTGGGAAGCTGAGGTGCCTGGGAGTGTCAGAGGTGCACCTGGGAGTGTCAGTGGTACCTGGGAGGCTGGGCTAAGGCACCTGGGAGTGTCAGAGGTGTACCTGGCAGTGCTGAGGTGTACTCTGGAGTGTCTTGAGGTGCACCTGGGAGTGTCTTGGTGACCTGGAGTGTCTGAGGTGTACCTGGGAGTGTTTGAGGCACCTGGGAGGCCTGAGGTGTACCTGAGAGTGTCAGAGGTACCTGGAAGGTTGAGTGTGTACCTAGGAGGTCTGAGAGGTGTACATGGAGTGTCTGAGGTGCACCTGGGAGTGTCTGAGGTGTACCTGGAGTGCTGGGAGGAGCACCAAGTGCCCCAGGGGTACCTGGGAGGTCAGAGGTGTAACTGGAGCACAGAGGTACCCAGAGTGTCTGAGGTGTTCCTGGGAGTGTTTGAGTACCTAGTGTGTTAGCGGAGCTGGGAGTGTCAGAGAGTACCTGGGGAGCCAGCGAGTGTACCTGGGAGCGTGAGAGGTGTACCTGGGAGCATAGGAAGTGTACCTGTCAGTGTCTGAGGTGTTCCTGGGAGTGTCTGAGGCACCTGAGAGTGTTAGAAGTGTACCTGGGAGCCAGAGAGGCCTGGGAGTGTCAGGGTGTACCTGAGAGTGTCAGAGGATACCTGGGAGGTCAGCACCTGAGCATCAGAGGTGTACCTGAGTAGTGTCAGAGGGCACCGAGTGTCAGAGGTGCACCTGGAGTGTGAGGTGCACCGGGAGTGTCAGAGGTGTACCTGGGAGGCCGGGGCCAGAGCACTTGGGAGGCCGAGGTGACCTGGCAGTGTCAGAGTGTGCCGTGGGAGTGTCAGTGGGTGTACCTGGGAGGCCGGAGGTGCACCTGGGAGTGTCTGAGGTACCTGGGAGGTCTGAGGACGAGCATCAGAGGTGTACCTGAGCCTGAGGTGCACCTGGGAGGCCGAGGTGACCTGGAACCTGGCAGTGTCAGAGTGACCTGGGAGCGAGGACTGGGAGAGTGTCGGAGGTGCACCTGAGGCCTGAGGTGCACCTGGGAGTGTCTGAGGCACTGGAGTGTCAGAGGTGCACCTGAGAGTGTCAGAGGTGTACCTGGGAGTGTCGGTGTGGTGGAGGCACCTGGAAGTGTCTTGAGGGTACCTGGGAGGTTCAGGTGTACCTGGGAGTGTCTGAGGTGTACCTGGGAGGCCAGAGAGTACCAGGGAGGTCAGAGGTGCACCTGTGAGTGTCTGAGGTTCCTGGGAGTCAGAGGTGTGCCTGGGGAGTGTGAGAGGTGTACCTGGGAGTATCGGAAGCAATGTCAGCGTGAGGGTATCTGGGAGGTCAGAGGTGTACCTGATGTGTCAGAGGAGTACCTGGGAGTGTCAGAGGAGTACCTGGGAGTGTCAGGGGTGGTACCTGGGAGGTCAGAGGTGTACCTGGGAGGCTGCGGAGGTGTACCTGGGAGTGTCAGAGGTGTACCTGGGAGTGTTGGAGGTGTACCTGGGAGTTCGGAGGTGTACCTGGGAGTGTCGGAGGTGTACCTGGGAGTGTCGGAGGTGCACCTGGGAGAGTGTCGAGGTGAACTTGGAGGTCGGAGGTGTATCTGGGAGTG
The DNA here is from genome assembly GCF_018991925.1 of Homarus americanus. Lineage (NCBI taxonomy): Eukaryota > Metazoa > Arthropoda > Malacostraca > Decapoda > Nephropidae > Homarus > Homarus americanus. The sequence goes on from NW_024717843.1 coordinate 10,613, forward strand.
TCAGAGGTGTACCTGGGAGTGTCAGAGGGTACCTGGGAGTGTCTGAGGTGTACCTGAGTGTCAGAGGAGTACCTGGAGGTGTCTGTGTACCTGGGAGTGTTAGGGGAGCACCTGGAGTGTCAGATGTGTACCAGGAGTGTCAGAGGACCTGGAGTGTCAGAGGTGTACCTGGGAGTGTTAGAAGGTACCTGGGAGAGTGTCTGGGCTACCTGGGAGTGTCAGGGGTGTACCTGGGAGGTCAGAGGTGTACCTGGGAGGTCAGAGATATACTGGGAGCATCAGGGTACCTGAGAGTGTCAGAGGTATACCTGGGAGTGTCAGGTGTACCTGGGAGTGTCTGGGGTGTACCTGGGAGGTCAGGGGTGTACCTGGGAGTGTCAGAGGTGTACCTGGGAGTGTCTGAGGTGCACCTGGGAGTGTCAGTGTACCTGGGAGGTCTGAGCTGTAATGGGAGTGTCAGAGTTGTACCTGGGAGTATCAGAGTTGTACCTGGGAGTGCGTCAGAGGTGCACCTGGGAGGCCAGGAGGTGCACCTGGGAGTGTCAGGTGTACCTGGGAGTGTCTGGG
>NW_024717844.1:0-13194 GCF_018991925.1 Homarus americanus
CAGGGGAGTTCTTTATACTCGATCAAGGGACTTTGTTTTACTCGATCAGGGGGCTTTGTTATACTCGATCAGGGGACTTTGTTATACTCGATCAGGGGCCTTTGTTATACTCGGCCAGGGTTCTTTGTTATACTTATTCAGGGGCCTTTGTTATCCTTGATCAGGGGGCTTTGTTATACTCGATCAGGGGAATTTGTTATTCTCGATCAGGGGAATTTGTTATACTCGATCAGGGGACTTTGTTATACTCAGCCAGGGGTCTTTGTTATACTCATTCAGGGGCCTTTGTTATACTTGATCAGGGGGCTTCGTTATACTCGATCAGGGGCCTTTGTTATTCTCGATCACGGGAATTTGTTTTACCCCAACAGGGGGCTTTGTTATACTCGATCAGGGGACTTTGTTATATTTGATAAGGGGACTTTGTTATACTCGATCCGGTGACTCTGTAATACTCGATCAGGGGACTTTGTTATACTCGATCAAAGGCCTTTGTTATACTCGATCAGGGTTTTTTGTTATACTCGATCAGGGGACTTTGTTTTACTCGATCAGTGGGCTTTGTTTTACTCGATTAGGGAACTTTGTTATACACAATCAGGGGACTTTGTTATACTCGATCAGGGGACTTTGTTATACTCGATCAGGGGGCTTTGTTTTACTCGATCAGGAAACTTTGTTATACTCGATCAGGGGCCTTTGTTATAATAGTTCAGGGGACTTTGTTATACTCGATCAGGGGACTTTGTTCTCCTCGATCAGGGGACTTTGTTATACTCGATCAGGGGACTTTGTTATATTCGATGAGGAGACTTTGTTATTCTCGATCAGGGGAGTTTGTTATATTCTATCATGGGACTTTGTTTTACTCGATCAGGGGGCTTTGTTATACTCGATGAGGGGACTTTGTTACACTCGATCAGGGGCCTTTGTTATACTAAATCAGGGGCCTTTGTTATACTCGTCAAGGGGACATTGTTATACTCGACCAGGGGTCTTTGTTATACTCGATGAGGGGCCTTTGTCATACTTGATCAGGGGGCTTTGTTATACTCGATCAGGGGACTTTGTTATTCTCGATCAGGGGGACTTTGTTATACTCGATGAAGGGGCTTTGTTATACTCGATCAGGGAACTTTGTTATACTCGTTCAGGCGCCTTTGTTATATTCGATGAGGGGCCTTTGTTTTATTCGATCAGGGGCCTTTGTTATACTCGACCTGGGGACTTTGTTATACTCGATCAGGAGCTTTTGTTAAACTCGATCAGGGGCCTTTGTTATACTCAATCAGGGGACTTTGTTATACTTGATCAGGGGACTTTGTTATATTCGATCAGGGGGCTTTGTTTTACTCGATCAGGAAACTTTGTTATACTCGATGAGGAGCCTTTGTTATAATCGTTCAGGGGACTTTGTTATACTCGATCAGGGGACTTTGTTATACTCGATCAGGGGACTCTGTTATACTCGATTAGGTGACTGTAATACTCGATCAGGGGACTTTGTTATACTCGATCAGTGGCCTTTTGGTATACTCTTTTAGAAGCCTTTATTTGCCTCTCAAGCAGGGGCCTTTGTTAAACTCGATCAAAAGGCCCTTTGTTATTCTCCGGTTGAGACTGTTAAACTCGATGAGGTGACTTTGTTATACTCGATGAGGGGAGTTTGTTATACTCGCTCAGGGGACTTTTTTATACTCAATCAGGGGACTTTCTTATACTCGATCAGGGGACTTTGTTATTCTCGATCAGGGGGCTTTGTTTTACTCGATCAGGAAACTTTGTTATACTCGATCAGGGGCCTTTGTTATAATCGTTCAGGGGACTTTTTTATACTCGATCAGGGGACTTTGTTCTCCTCGATCAGGAGACTTTGTAATACTCGAACAGGGGCCCTTGTTATACCCGATCAGGGTACTTTGTTATACTCGATCATGGGGCTTTGTTATACTCGATCAGGAGACTCTGTAATACTCGATCAGGGGACTTTGTTATACTCGATCAAGGGGCTTTGTTATACTCGATCAGGGAACTTTGTTATACTCGTTCAGGCGCCTTTGTTATATTCGATAAGGGGCCTTTGTTATATTCGATCAGGGGCATTTGTTATACTCGACCTGGGGACTCTGTTATACTCGATCAGGGGCTTTTGTTAAACTCGATCAGGGGCCTTTGTTATACTCAATCAGGGGACTTTGTTATACTTGATCAGGGGACTTTGTTATACTCGATCAGGGGGCTTTGTTTTTATTCGATCAGGAAACTTTAGTATACTCGATGAGGCCTTTGTTATAATCGTTCAGGGACTTTGTTATACTCGATCAGGGGCCCTTGTTATACCCGATCAGGGGACTTTGTTATACTCGATGAGGGGACTTTGTTATACTCGATCAGGGGACTCTGTAATACTCGATCAGGGGACTTTGTTATACTCAATTATGGGCCTTTGTTATACTCGATCAGGGGACTTTGTTATACTCGATCAGTGGCCTTTGTTATACTCTTTTGGAGGCCTTTGTTATACTCGAAAAGGGGTCTTTGTTAAACGCATACAACGGCCTTTGTTATTCTCGATTAGAGGACTTTGTTAAACTCGATGAGGAGACTTTGTTATACTCGATCAGGGGAGTTCTTTATACTCGATCAGGGGACTTTGTTTTACTCGATCAAGGGGCTTTGTTATACTCGATCAGGGAACTTTGTTATACTCGATCAGGGGCCTTTGTTATTCTCGATCAGGGGCCTTTGTTATACTCGATCAGGGGACTTTGTTATACTCGGCCAGGGGTCTTTGTTATACTCATTCAGGAGCCTTTGTTATACCCCATCAGGGGGCTTTGTTATACTCGATCAGGGGACTTTGTTATATTCGATAAGGTGACTTTGTTATACTGGATCATGGAACTTTGTTATACTCGATGAGGGGCCTTTGTTATACTCGATGAGGGGACTCTGTTATACTCGATCAAGGGACTCTGTAATACTCGATCATGGGACTTTGTTATACTCGATCAGTGGCCTTTGTTATACTCTTTTAGAGGCCTTTGTTATACTCGAACAGGGGCCTTTGTTAAACTCGATCAAAGGCCTTTGTTATTCTCGATTAGAGGACTTTGTTAAACTCGATGAGGAGACTTTGTTATACTCGATCAGGGGAGTTCTTTATACTCGATCAGGGGACTTTGTTTTACTCGATCATGGGGCTTTGTTATACTCGATCAGGGCACTTTGTTATACTCGATCAGGGGCCTTTCTTATACTCGATCAGGGGCCTTTGTTATACTCGATCAGGGGACTTTGTTATACTCGGCCAGGGGTCTTTGTTATACTCATTTTGGGGCCTTTGTTATACTTGATCAGGGGGCTTTGTTATACTCGATTAGGGGACTTTGTTATTCTCGATCAAGGGGACTTTGTTATACCCCATCAGGGGGCTTGTCATTCTCAATCAGGGGACATTGTTTTACTCGATCAGGGGGCTTTGTTATACTCGATCAGGGGAGTTTGTTTTACTCGATCAGGGGGCTTTGTTATACTCGATCAGGGGACTTTGTTATACTCGATCAGGGGCCTTTTTATACTCGATCAGGGGCACTTTGTTATACTCAAATTAGGGAACTTTATTTATACTCGACCAGAGAGGCCTTTGTTATACTCGATCAAGGGGCCTTTGTTATACTTGATGAGGGGGCTTTGTTATACTCGATCATGGGAATTTGTTATTCTCGATGAGGGGTACTTTGTTATACTCGATCAGGGGACTTTGTTATACTCGATCAGGGAACTTTGTTATACTCGATCAGGGGCCTTTGTTATACTCGTTCAGGCGCCTTTGTTATATTCGATCAGGGGCATTTGTTATACTCGAACAGGGGCCTTTGTTATACTCGATCAGGAGCCTTTGTTAAACTCGATCAGGGGCCTTTGTTATACTCGATCAAGGGGCATTGTTATACTCGATCTAGGAACTTTGTTATACTCGATCAGGGGCCTTTGTTATAATCGTGCAGGGGACTTTGTTACACTCGATCAGGTGAATTTGTTCTCCTCGATCAGGGGACTTTGTAATACTCGATCAGGGGACTTTGTTATATTCGATGAGGGGTCTTTGTTATACTCGACCATGGGACTTTGTTATACTCGATGAGGAGCCTTTGTTATACTCGATCAGGGGCCCTTGTTATACCCGATCAGGGGACTTTATTATACTCGATGAGTGGACTTTGTTATACTCGATCAGGGGACTCTGTAATACTCGATCAGGGGACTTTGTTATACTCGATTATGGGCCTTTGTTATACTCGATCAGGGGACTTTGTTATATTCGATAAGGGGACTTTGTTATACTGGATCATGGGACTTTGTTATACTCGATGAGGGGTCTTTGTTATACTCGATGAGGGGACTCTGTTATACTCGATCAATGGACTCTGTAATACTCGATCAGTGGCATTTGTTATACTCTTTTGGAGGCCTTTGTTATACTCGAACAGGGGCCTTTGTAAAACTCGTACAACGGCCTTTGTTATTCTCGATTAGAGGACTTTGTTAAACTCAATGAGGAGACTTTGTTATACTCGATCAGGGGAGTTCTTTATACTCGATCAGGCGACTTTGTTTTACTCGATCAGGGGGCTTTGTTATACTCGATCAGGGGACATTGTTATACTCGATCAGGGGCCTTTGTTATTCTCGATCAGGGGCCTTTGTTATACTCGATCAGGGGACTTTGTTATACTCGGCCAGGGGTCTTTGTTATACTCATTCAGGGGCCTTTGTTATACTTGATCATGGGGCTTTGTTATACTCGATCAGGGGACTTTGTTATTCTCGATCAGGGGGACTTTGTTATACCCCATCAGGGGGCTTTGTTATACTCGATCAGGGGACTTTGTTATACCCGATGAGGGGGCTTTGTCTTACTCGATGAGGAAAGTTTGTTATACTCGATCATTAACCTCTGTTATAATCGTGCAGGGGACTTTGTTACACTCGATCAGGGGACTTTGTTATACTCGATGAGGGGCCTTTGTAATTCTCGATTATTGGACTTTGTTAAACTCGATGAGGAGGCTTTGTTATACTCGATCAGGGGAGTTTGTTATACTCGATCAGGGGACTTTGTTTTACTCGATCAGGGGGCTTTGTTATACTCGATCAGGGGACTTTGTTATACTCGATCAGGGGCCTTTGTTATACTCGATCAGGGGCATTTGTTATACTCGATCAGGGGACTTTGTTATACTCGGCCAGGGGTGTTTGTTATACTCGATCAGGTGCCGTTGTTATACTTGATCAGGGGGCTTTGTTATACTCGATCAGGGGACTTTGTTATTCTCGATCAGGGGGACTTTGTTATACTCGATCAGGGGGCTTTGTTATACTCGATCAGGGAACTTTGTTATACTCGATCAGGGGCCTTTGTTATACTCGACCTGGGGACTTTGTTATACTCGATCAGGGGCTTTTGTTATACTTGATGAGGGGGCTTTGTTATACTCGATCAGTGGCCTTTGTTATACTCTTTTAGAGGCCTTTGTTATACTCGAACAGGGGCCTTTGTTAAACTCGATCAAAGGCCTTTGTTATTCTCGATTTGAGGACTTTGTTAAATTCGATGAGGAGACTTTGTTATACTCGATCAGGGGAGTTTGTTATACTCGATCAGGGGACTTTGTTTTATTCGATCAGGGGGCTTTGTTATACTCGATCAGGGGACTTTGTTATACTTGATCAGGGGCCTTTGTTATACTCGATCAGGGGACTTTGTTCACCTCGATCAGGGGACTTTGAAATACTCGATCAGGGGACTTTGTTATATTCGATGAGGGGACTTTGTTATATTCGACCATGGGACTTTGTTATACTCGATGAGGAGCCTTTGTTATACTCGATCAGGGGCCCTTGTTATACCCGATCCGGGGACTTTGTTATACTTGATGAGGGGACTTTGTTATACTCGATCAGGGGACTCTGTAATACTCGATCAGGGGACTTTGTTATACTCGATCAGGGGCCTTTGTTATACTCGATCAGGGGACTTTGTTCTCCTCGATCAGGGGACTTTGTAATACTCGATCAGGGGACTTTGTTATATTCGATGAGGGGACTTTGTTATATTCGAACATGGGACTTTGTTATACTCGATGAGGAGCCTTTGTTATACTCGATCAGGGGCCCTTGTTATACTCGATGAGGGGACTTTGTTATACTCGATGAGGGGACTTTGTTATACTCGATCAGGGGACTCTGTAATACTCGATCAGGGGACTTTGTTATACTCGATCAGGGGCCTTTGTTATACTCGATCAGGGGACTTTGTTATATTCGATAAGGGGACTTTGTTATACTGGATCATGGGACTTTGTTATACTCGATGAGGGGTCTTTGTTATACTCGATGAGGGGACTCTGTTTTACTCGATCAAGGGACTCTGTAATACTCGACCAGGGGACTGTGTTATACTCGATCAGTGGCCTTTGTTATACTCTTTTAGAGGCCTCTGTTATATTCGAACAGGGGCCTTTGTTAAACTCGATCAAAGGCCTTTGTTATTCTCGATTAGAGGACTTTGTTAAACTCGATGAGGAGACTTTGTTATACTCGATCAGGGGAGTTCTTTATACTCGATCAGGGTACTTTGTTTTACTCGATCATGGGGCTTTGTTATACTCGATCAGGGCACTTTGTTATACTCGATCAGGGGCCTTTGTTATACTCGATGAGGGGCCTTTGTTATACTCGATCAGGGGACTTTGTTATACTCGATCAGGGGACTTTGTTATACTCTTTTGGAGGCCTTTGTTATACTCGAACAGGGGCCTTTGTTAAACTCATACAACGGCCTTAGTTATTCTCGATTAGAGGACTTTGTTAAACTCGATGAGGAGACTTTGTTATACTCGATCAGGGGAGTTCATTATACTCGATCAGGGGACTTTGTTTTACTCGATCAGGGGGCTTTGTTATACTCGATCAGGGGACTTTGTTATACTCGATTAGGGGCCTTTTTTATACTCGATCAGGGGTCTTTGTTATACTCGATTAGGGAACTTTGTTATACTCGATCAGGGGCCTTTGTTATACTTGAGGAGGGGGCTTTGTTATACTCGATCATGGGGATTTGTTATTCTCGATGAGGGGTACTTTGTTATACTCGATCAGGGAGCTTTGTTATACTCGATCAGGGAACTTTGTTATACTCGATCAGGGGCCTTGGTTATACTCGTTCAGGCGCCTTTGTTATATTCGATCAGGGGCATTTGTTATACTCGACCAGGGGACTTTGTTATACTCGATCAGGGGCCTTTGTTAAACTCGATCAGGGGCCTTTGTTATACTCGATCAAGGGGCATTGTTATACTCGATCTGGGAACTCTGTTATACTCGATCAGGGGCCTTTGTTATTCTCGATTAGAGGACCTTGTTAAACTCGATGAGGAGACTTTGTTATACTCGATCAGGGGACTTTGTTATATTCGATGAGAGGTCTTTATTATACTCGACCATGGGACTTTGTTATACTCGATGAGGAGCCTTTGTTATACTCGATCAAGGGCCCTTGTTATACCCGATCGGGGGACTTTGTTATACTCGATGAGGGCCTTTGTTATACTTGATGAGGGGACTCTGTTATACTCGATCAAGGGACTCTGTAATACTCGATCAGGGGACTTTGTTATACTCTTTTGGAGGCCTTTGTTATACTCGAACAGGGGCCTTTGTTAAACTCGTACAACGGCCTTTGTTATTCTCGATTAGAGGACTTTGTTAAACTCGATGAGGAGACTTTGTTATACTCGATCAGGGGAGTTCTTTATACTCGTTCAGGTGACTTTGTTTTACTCGATCAGGCGGCTTTGTTATACTCGATCAGGGGACATTGTTATACTCGATCTAGGCACTTTGTTATTCTCGATCAGGGGCCTTTGTTATACTCGATCAGGGGACTTTGTTATACTCGGCCAGGGGTCTTTGTTATACTCATTCAGGGGCCTTTGTTATACTTGATCAGGGGGCTTTGTTATACTCGATCAGGGGACTTTGTTATTCTCGATCAGGGGGACTTTGTTATACCCCATCAGGGGGCTTTGTTATACTCGATCAGGTGACTTTGTTATACCCGATGAGGGGGCTTTGTTTTACTCGATCAGGAAACTTTGTTATACTCGATCAGTAGCCTCTGTTATAATCGTGCAGGGGACTTTGTTACACTCGATCAGGGGACTTTGTTATACTCGATGAGGGGCCTTTGTAATTCTCGATTATTGGACTTTGTTAAACTCGATGAGGAGACTTTGTTATACTCGATCAGGGGAGTTTGTTATACTCGATCAGGGGACTTTGTTTTACTCGATCAGGGGGCTTTGTTATACTCGATCAGGGGACTTTGTTATACTCGATCAGAGGCCTTTCTTATACTCGATCAGGGGCATTTGTTATACTCGATCAGGGGACTTTGTTATACTCGGCCAGGGGTGTTTGTTATACTCGATTAGGGGCCGTTGTTATACTTGATCAGGGGGCTTTGTTATACTCGATCAGGGGACTTTGTTATTCTCGATCAGGGGGACTTTGTTATATACTCGATCCAGGGGTTTGTTATACTCGATCAGGGGCTTTGTTATACTCGGCCACCAGGGGACTTTGTTATACTCGATCAGGGGCCTTTGTTATACTCGATCAGGGACTTTGTTCTCCTCGATCAGGGGACTTTGTAATAATACTCGATCAGGGGACTTTTGTTATATTCGATAGGGGACTTTTGTTATATTCGACCATGGGACTTTGCTATACTCGATGAGGAGCCATTGTTATACTCGATCAGGGGCCATGTTATACCCGATCAGGGGATTTTTGTTATACTCGATGAGGAGACTTTGTTATACTCGATCAGGGGACTCTGTAATACTCGATCCAGGGGACTTTGTTATACTCGATCAGGGGCGCTGTTATACTCGATCAGGACTTTGTTATACTCGATCAGGGGACTTTGTAATACTCGATCAGGGGACTTTGTTATATTCGATGAGGGGACTTTGTTATACTCGACCATGGGACTTTGTTATACTCGATGAGGGGCCTTTGTTATACTCGATCAGGGGCCCTTGTTATACCCGATCGGGGACTTTGTTATACTCGATCAGGGGACTTTGTTATACTCGATCAGGGGACTCTGTAATACTCGATCAGGGGACTTTGTTATACTCGATCAGGGGCCTTTGTTATACTCGATCAGGGGACTTTGTTATATTCGATAAGGGGACTTTGTTATACTGGATCATGGGACTTTGTTATACTCGATGAGGGGTCTTTGTTATACTCGATGAGGGGACTCTGTTATACTCGATCAAGGGACTCTGTAATACTCGACCAGGGGACTGTGTTATACTCGATCAGTGGCCTGTGTTATACTCTTTTAGAGGCCTTTGTTATATTCGAACAGGGGCCTTTGTTAAACTCGATCAAAGGCCTTTGTTATTCTCGATTAGAGGACTTTGTTAAACTCGATGAGGAGACTTTGTTATACTCGATCAGGGGAGTTCTTTATACTCGATCAGGGGACTTTGTTTTACTCGATCATGGGGCTTTGTTATACTCGATCAGGAGACATTGTTATACTCGATCAGGGGCCTTTGTTATACTCCATCAGGGGCCTTTGTTATACTCGATCAGGGGACTTTGTTATACTCGGCCAGGGGTCTTTGTTATACTCATTTTGGGGCCTTTGTTATACTTGATCAGGGGGCTTTGTTATACTCGATCAGGGGACTTTGTTATTCTCGATCAGGCGGACTTTGTTATACCCCATGAGGGGGCTTTGCCATTCTCGATCAGGGGACATTGTTTTACTCGATCAGGGGGCTTTGTTATACACGATCAGGGGAGTTTGTTCTTCTCGATCAGGGGGCTTTGTTATACTCGATCAGGGGACTTTGTTATACTCGATCAGGGGCCTTTTTTATACTCGATCAGGGGCCTTTCTTATACTCGATTAGGGAACTTTGTTATACTCGACCAGGGGACTTTGTTATACTCGATCAGGGGCATTTGTTATACTTGATGAGAGGGCTTTGTTATATTCGATCATGGGAATTTGTTATTCTCGATGAGGGGTACTTTGTTATACTCGATCAGGGGGCTTTGTTATGCTCGATTAGGGAACTTTCTTTTACTCGATCAGGGGCCTTTGTTATACTCGTTCAGGCGCCTTTGTTATATTCGATCAGGGGCATTTGTTATACTCGACCAGGGGACTTTGTTATACTCGATCAGGGACCTTTGTTAAACTCGATCAGGGGCCTTTGTTATACTCGATCAAGGGGCATTGTTATACTCGATCTGGGAACTTTGTTATACTCGATCAGGGGCCTTTGTTATTCTCGATTAGAGGACCTTGTTAAACTCGATGAGGAGACTTTGTTATACTCGATCAGGGGACTTTGTTATATTCGATGAGGGGTCTTTATTATACTCGACCATGGGACTTTGTTATACTCGATGAGGAGCCTTTGTTATACTCGATCAAGGGCCCTTGTTATACCCGATCAGGGGACTTTGTTATACTCGATGAGGGGCCTTTGTTATACTTGATGAGGGGACTCTGTTATACTCGATCAAGGGACTCTGTAATACTCGATCAGGGGACTTTGTTATACTCTTTTGGAGGCCTTTGTTATACTCGAACAGGGGCCTTTGTTAAACTCGTACAACGGCCTTTGTTATTCTCGATTAGAGGACTTTGTTAAACTCGATGAGGAGACTTTGTTATACTCGATCAGGGGAGTTCTTTATACTCGATCAGGGGACTTTGTTTTACTCGATCAGGCGGCTTTGTTATACTCGATCAGGGGACTTTGTTATACTCGATCAGGGGCCTATACTCGATCTAGGCCCTTTGTTATACTCGATCAGGGGACTTTGTTATACTCGGCCAGGGGTCTTTGTTATACTCGTTCAGGGGCCTTTGTTATACTTGATCAGAGGGCTTTGTTATACTCGACCAGGGGACTTTGTTATTCTCGATCAGGGGATTTTGTTATACCCCACCAGGGGGCTTTGTTATACTCGATCAGGGGATTTTGTTTTACTCGATCAGGGGGCTTTGTTTTACTCGATCAGGAAACTTTGTTATACTCGATCAGTAGCCTCTGTTATAATCGTGCAGGGGACTTTGTTACACTCGATTAGGGTACTTTGTTCTCCTCGATCAGGAGACTTTGTTATACTCGATCAGGGGCCTTTGTTATACTCGATGAGGGGCCTTTGTTATTCTCGATTATTGGACTTTGTTAAACTCGATGAGGAGACTTTGTTATACTCGATCAGGGGAGTTTGTTATACTCGGTCAGGGGACTTTGTTTTACTCGATCAGGGGGCTTTGTTATACTCGATCAGGGGACTTTGTTATACTCGTCAGGCCTTTGTTATGCTCGATCGGGGTTTTTGTTATACTCGATCAGGGGCCTTTGTTATACTCGATGAGGGGCCTTTGTTATTCTCGATTATTGGTCTTTGTTAAACTCGATGAGGAGACTTTGTTTTACTCGATCAGGGAAGTTTGTTATACTCGATGATGGGACTTTGTTTTACTCGATCAGGGGGCTTTGTTATACTCGATCAGGGGGCTTTGTTATACTCGACCAGGGGTCTTTGTTATACTCGATCAGGGGCCTTTGTTATACTTGATCAGGGGGCTTTCTTATACTCGATCAGGGGGCTTTGTTATTCTCGATCAGGGGGACTTTGTTATACTCGATCAAGGGGCTTTGTTATACTCGATCAGGGAACTTTGTTATACTCGTTCAGGCGCCTTTGTTATATTCGATTAGGGGCCTTTGTTATATTCGATCAGGGGCCTTTGTTATACTCGACCTGGGGACTTTGTTTTACTCGATCAGGGGCTTTTGTTAAACTCGATCAGGGGCCTTTGTTATACTCAATCAGGGGACTTTGTTATACTTGATCAGGGGACTTTGATATACTCGATCAGGGGGTTTTGTTTTACTCGATTAGGAAACTTTGTTATACTCGATCAGGGGCCTTTGTTATAATCGTTCAGGGGACTTTGTTATACTCGATCAGGGGACTTTGTTATATTCGATGAGGAGACTTTGTTATACTCGATCAGGGGAGTTTGTTATACTCGATCATGGGACTTTGTTTTACTGGATCAGGGGGCTTTGTTATACTCGATCAGGGGACTTTGTTATACTCGATCAGGGGCCTTTGTTATACTAAATCAGGGGCCTTTGTTATACTCGTCAAGGGGACTTTGTTATACTCGACCAGGGGTCTTTCCTATACTCGATGAGGGGCCTTTGTTATACTTAATCAGGGGGCTTTGTTATACTCGATCAGGGGACTTTGTTATTCTCGATCACGGGGACTTTGTTATACTCGATGAAGGGGCTTTGTTATACTCGATCAGGGAACTTTCTTATACTCGTTCAGGCGCCTTTGTTATATTCGATCAGGGGCCTTTGTTATATTCGATCAGGGGCCCTTGTTATGCTCGACCTGGGGACTTTGTTATTCTCGATCAGGGGCTTTTGTTAAACTCGATCAGGGGCCTTTGTTATACTCAATCAGGGGACTTTGTTATACTTGATTCGGGGACTTTGTTATACTCGGTCAGGGGGCTTTGTTTTACTCGATCAGGAAACTTTGTTATACTCGATGAGGAGCCTTTGTTATAATCGTTCAGGGGACTTTTATTTATACTCGATCAGGGACTTTGTTATACTCGATCGAGTGGCGCTGTTATACTCTTTTTGAGGCCTTTGTGTTATACTCCAGCAGGGCGCTGTTAAGCTCGATCAAAAGGCCTTTGTTATTCTCGATTAGAGGACTTTGTTAAACTCGATGAGGAGACTTTGTTATACTCGATCAGGGGAGTTGCTTTATACTCGATCAGGGGACTTTCTTTTTACTCGATCAGGGGACTTTGTTATACTCGATCAAGGGACTTTGTTATACTCGATGAGGGGCATTTGTTATACTCGATCAGAGGACTTTTCTATACTCGATCAGGGGACTTTGATATACTTATCAAGGAGAATTAGTTATAATCGAACAGGGGACATTGTTATTGTCGATCAGGGGACTTTGTTATACTCGATTAGGGGTGTTTGATATACTCGATCAAGGGACTTTGTTATACTCGATCAGGGGACTTTGTTATACTCGATTAGG
>NW_024717845.1:0-38898 GCF_018991925.1 Homarus americanus
CTGATCGAGTATAAAAAAGTCCCCTGATCGAGTATAACAAAGGCCCCTCATCGAGTATAACAAAGTTCCCTGACCGAGTATAACAAAGGCCTCTGGTCGAGCATAACAAAGTCCCCTGATCCTAGTATAACAAAGCCCCTTGGACGAGTATAACAAAGTCTCCTGATCCTAGTATGAAAAAGCCCCCTGGACGAGTATAACAAAGTCCCCAGATCGAGTATAACACATCCGCTGATCGAGAATAACAAAGTGTAATGGCACAGTATAACAAAGTCCCTAGATCGAGCATAACAAAGTCCCCTATTCGATTATAACAAAGTCCCCTGACCGAGTATAACAAAGACCTCTGGTCGAGTATAACAAAGTCCCCTGGTCGAGAATAACAAAGTCCCCTGATACTAGTATAACAAAGTCCTAGGGTCGAGTATAACAACGAACCCTGATCGAGTATAACAAAACCTCCTCATCGAGAATAAGAAAGTCCCCTGATCGAGTATAACAAAGTTCTCTTATCGAGTATACCAAAGTCCGGTGATTGAGTATAACAAAGGCCCATGGTCGAGTATAACAAAGTCTCCTGATCGAGTATAACAAAAGTCCCCTGATCGAGTATAACAATGTCCTCTAATCGAGTATAAAAAAGTCCCCTGGTCCAGTATAACAAAGTCCGCTGATCGAGTATAACATATCCCCTGATCGAGTATAACAAAGTCCTCTGAACGAGTATAACAAAGTCCCCTGATTGAGTATAACAAAGTCCCCTGCTCGAGTATAACAAAGTCCCCTGATCGAGTATAACAAAGTCCCCTGATCGAGTATAACAAAGAATTTTGGACGAGTTTAACACAGTCCCCTGATCGAGTATAACAAAGTCCCCTGATCGAGTATAACAAAGTCTAATGGCCCAGTATAAAAAGGTCCCCAGATCGAGCATAACAAAGTCCCCTGATCGATTATAACAAAGTCCCCTGACCGAGTATAACAAAGCCATCCGGTCAGGTATAACAAAGTCCCCTGGTCGAGTATAGCAAAGTACGATAATCAAGTATAACAAAGTCCCCTGACCCAGTATAACAAAGTCCCCTGATCGAGCATAACAAAGTCCCCTGATCAAGTATAACAAAGTCCCCTGATCGAGTATAAAATATCCCCTGATCGAGTATAACAAAGTCCTCTGAACGAGTATAACAAAGTCCCCTGATTGAGTCTAACAAAGTCCCCTGCTCGAGTATAACAAAGTCCCCTGATCGAGTATAACAAAAGCCCCTCATCGAGTAGAGCAAAGTCCATTGGTCAAAAATAGGAAAGTCCACTGATCGAGTATGACAAAATCCCCTGATTACTTATAAAAAAGTCCCCTGGTCCAGTATAACAAAGTCCGCTGATCGAGTATAAAAAAGTCCCCTCATCGAATATAACAAAGTCCCCTGCTCGAGTATAACAAAGTCCCCTGATGGAGTATAACAATGGCCCCTCATCGAGTATAACAAAGTCCCCTGATCGAGTATAACATATCCCCTGATCGAGTATAACAAAGTCCTCTGAACGAGTATAACAAAGTCCCCTGATTGAGTCTAACAAAGTCCCTTGCACGAGTATAACAAAGTTCCCTGATCGAGTATAACAAAAGCCCCTCATCGAGTAGAGCAAAGTCCATTGGTCAAATATTGGAAAGTCCACTGATCGAGTATGACAAAATCCCCTGATTACTTATAAAAAAGTCCCCTGGTCCAGTATAACAAAGTCCGCTGATCGAGTATAAAAAAGTCCCCTGATCGAATATAACAAAGTCCCCTGCTCGAGTATAACAAAGTCCCCTAATCGAGTATAACAAAGTCCCCTAATCGAGTATAACAAAGTCACCTGGTCAAGTATAGCAAAGTCTCCTGATCGGGTATAACAAAGTACCCTGATGGAGTATAACATATCCCCTGATGGAGTATAACAAAGTCCTATGGTCGAGTATAAAAAAGTCCCCTGATCGAGTATAACAAAGGCCCCTCATCGAGTATAACAAAGTCCATTGGTCAAGTATAAAAAGTCCCCTGGTCGAGTATATCAATGTCCCCTGATCGAGTATAACAAAGTCCCCTGGTCGAGTATAGCAAAGTCCGCTGATCGAGTATAACAAAGCCTCCTCATCGAGAATAACAAAGTCCCCTGATCGAGTATAACAAAGGCCCCTGCTCGAGTAAAAGAAAGTCCCCTCATCCAGTATAACAAAGTCCCCTGATCTAGTATAACAAAGGCACCTCATCGAGTATAACAAAGGCCCCTCATCGAGTATAACAAAGTTCCCTCATCGAGTATTTCAAAGCCGCCTCATCGAGTATAACAAAAGTCCCCTGATCGAGTATAACAAAGTCCCCTAATCGAGTATAAAAAAGTCCCCTGGTCCAGTATAACAAATTCAGCTGATCGAGTATAAAAAAGTCCCCTGGCCCAGTATAACAAAGTCACCATATCGAGCATAACAAAGACCCCTGATCGATTATAACAAAGTCCCTTGGTCGAGTATAGCAAAGCCCCCTGGACGAGTATAACAAGGTCCCATGATCGAGTATAACAAAGTCCCCTGATCGAGTATAATACATCCGCTGATCGAGTATAACAAAGTGTAATGGCCAAGTATAACATAGTCCCTAGATCGAGCAAAACAGAGTCCCCTGATCGATTATAACAAAGTCCCCTGACCGAGTATAAGAAAGGCCTCTGGTCGAGTCTAACAAAGTCCCCTGGTCGAGAATAACAAAGTCCCCTGATACTAGTATAACAAAGTCCTATGGTCGACTATAAAAAAGTCCCCTGATCGAGTATAGCAAAGTCCCCTGCTCGAGTATAACCAAGTCCCTTGATCGAGTATAACAAAGGTCCCTCATCGAGTATAAGAAAGTCCATTGGTCAAGTATAAACAAGTCCCCTGGTCGAGTATAGCAAAGTCCGATAATCAAGTTTAACAAAGTCCCATGATCGAGTATAACATATCCCTTGATCGAGTATAACAAAGTCCTCTGGTCGAGTATAACAACGTCCCCTGATCTAGTATAACAAAGTCCCCTGGTCGAGTATAACACAGTCCCCTGATCGAGTATAATAAAAGCCCCTCATCGAGTATAGAAAAGTCCATTGGTCAAATATAGGAAAGTCCATTGATCGAGTATGACAAAGTCCCCTGATTAATTATAAAAAAGTCCCCTGGTCGAGTATAACAAAGTTCCCTGATCGAGTATAACAAAGTTCCCTAATCGAGTATAACAAAGGCCCCTGCTCGAGTAAAAGAAAGTCCCCTGATCGAGTATAACAAAGTCCCCTGATCTAGTATAACAAAGGCACCTCATCGAGTATAACAAAGGCCCCTCATCGAGTATAACAAAGTCCCCTGATCGAGTATTTCAAAGCCGCCTAATCGAGTATAACAAAGTCCCCTGGTCCAGGAAAACAAAGTCCCCTGATCGAGTCTAACAAAGTTATCTTATCGAGTATAACAAAGTCCGGTGATTGAGTATAACAAAGGCCCCTGGTCGAGTATAACAAAGTCTCCTGATCGAGTATAACAAAAGTCCCCTGATTGAGTATAACAAAGTCCCCTAATCGAGTATAAAAAAG
Source organism: Homarus americanus (assembly GCF_018991925.1). Classification (NCBI taxonomy): domain Eukaryota; kingdom Metazoa; phylum Arthropoda; class Malacostraca; order Decapoda; family Nephropidae; genus Homarus; species Homarus americanus. Next base: position 3,607 of record NW_024717845.1, read on the forward strand.
TCCCCTGGTCCAGTATAACAAAGTCCGCTGATCGAGTATAAAAAATTCCCCTGGCCCAAAATAACAAAGTCCCCATGTCGAGCATAACAAAGTCCCCTGATCGATTATAACAAAGTCCCCTGGTCGAGGAAAACAAAGTCCCCTGTTCGAGTCTAACAAAGTTCACTTATCGAGTATAACAAAGTCCGGTGATTGAGTATAACAAAGGCCCCTGGTCAAGTATAACAAAGTCTCCTGATCGAGTATAACAAAAGTCCCCTAATCGAGTATAAAAAAGTCCCCTGGTCCAGTATAACAAAGTCCACTGATCGAGTATAAAAAAGTCCCCTGGCCCAATATAACAAAGTCCCCATATCGAGCATAACAAAGTCCCCTGATCGATTATAACACAGTCCCTTGGTCGAGTATAGCAAAGGGCCCTAATCGAGTAAGTCAAAGTCCCCTGATCGAGTATAACAAAGCCCCCTGGACGAGTATAACAAAGTCCCCTGATCGAGTATAACAAAGTCCCCTGATCGAGTATAACAAAGTCCTCTGGTCCAGTATAACAAAGTCCCCTAATCGAGTATAACAATCCCCTGATCGAGTATAACAAAGTCTAATGGCCCAGTATAACAAAGTCCCCAGATCAAGCATAACAAAGTCCCCTGATCGAGTATAACAAAGTCCCCTGATCGAGTATAACAAAGGCCCCTCATCGAGTATAACAAAGTCCATTGGTCAAGTATAAAAAAGTCCCCAGGTCGAGTATAAGAAAGTCCCCTGGTCGAGCATAGCAAAGCCCGATAATCAAGTATAACAAAGTCCCCTGATCGAATATAACATATCCCCTGATCGAGTATAACAAAGTCTTCTGGTCGAGTATAACTACGTCCCCTGATGGAGTATAAGAAAGTCCCCTGGTCGAGTATAACAAAGTCACCTGATCGAGTATAACAAAAGCCCCTAATCGAGTATAGCAAAGTCCATTGGTCAAATATAGGAAATTCCACTGATCGAGCATGACAAAGTCCCCTGATTAATTATAAAAAAGTCCCCTGGTCGAGTATAACAAAGTTCCCTGATCGAGTATAACAAAGTTCCCTGGTCGAGTATAACAAAGCCCCCTCATCGAGTATAACAATGGCCCCTAATCGAGTATAACAAAGTCCCCTGATTGAGTATAACAAAGTCCCATGATCGTGTATACCAAAGTCCTCTGGTTGAGTATAACAAAGTCCCCTGATCGAGTATAACATATCCCCTGATCGAGTATAACAAAGTCCTCTGGTCGAGTATAAAAAAGTCCCCTGATTGCGTATAACAAAGTCCCCTGGTCGAGTATAACAAAGTCCCCTGATCAAGTACAACAAAGGCCCCTCATTGAGTATAACAAAGTCCATTGGTCAAATATAAAAAAGTCCCCTGGTCGAGTATAACAAAGGCCCCTGATCGAGTATAACAAAGTCCTATGGTCGAGTATAAAAAAGTCCCCTGATCGAGAATAACAAACTCCTCTTCTCGAGTATAACAAAGTCCCCATATCGAGTATAACAAAGGCCCCTCAGTGAGTATAACAAAGTCCATTGGTCAAGTATAAAAAAGTCCCCTGATCGAGTATAACAAAGTCCTCTGGTTGAGTATAACAAAGTCCCCTGATCGAGTCTAACATATCCTCTTATCGAGTATAACAAAGTCATCTGGTCGAGTATAAAAAAGTCCCCTGATCGCGTATAACAAACTCCCCTTCTCGAGTATAACAAAGTCCCCTGATCGAGTATAACAAAGTCTCCTGATCGAGTATAACAAAGTCTCCTCATCGAGTATAACAAAGGCCCCTGATCGAGTCTAACAAAGGCCCCTTGATCGAGTCTAAAAAGGCCCCTAATCGAGTATAACAAAGTCCCCTGATTGAGTATAACAAAGTCTCCTGATCGAGTATAACAAATTCTCCTCATCGAGTATAACAAAGGCCCCCTGATCGAGTCTAAAAAAGGCCCCTAATCGAGTATAACAAAGTCCCCTGATCAAGTATAACAAAGTCCCCTGATCGAGTATAACATATCCCCTGATCGAGTATAACAAAATCCACTGGTCGAGTATAACAAAGTCTCCTGAAGGAGTATAACAAAGTTCCCTGGTCGAGTATAACAAAGTCCCCTCATCGAGTATAACAAAAGCCCCTCATCGAGTATAGCAAAGACCATTGGTCAAATATAGGAAAGTCCCCTGATTAATTATAAAAAAGTCCTCTAGTCGAGTATAACAAAGTTCCCTGATCGAGTATATCAAAGTCCCCTGGTCGAGTATAACAAAGCCCCCTCATCGAGTATACCAAAGGCCGCTAATCGAGTATAACAAAGTCCCCTGATTGAGTATAACAAAGTCCCCTGATCGAGAATAACAAAGTCCTCTGGTTGAGTATAACAAAGTCCCCTGATCTAGTATAACATATCCCCTGATCAAGTATAGCAAAGTCCCCTGATCGGGTATAACAAAGTCCTCTGGTCGAGTATAAAAAAGTCCCCTGATCGCATATAACAAAGTCCTCTGGTCGATTATAACAAAGTACCCTGATCGAGTATAACAAAGTCCCCTGGTCGAGTATAGCAAAGTCCCCTGATCGGGTATAACAAAAGTCCCCTGATCGAGTATAACATATCCCCTGATTGAGTATAACAAGTCCTCTGACGGTCGGAAACAAAAAGTCCCCTGATCGAGTATAACAAAGGACCCTCATCGAGTATAACAAAGTCCATTGGTCAAGTATAAAAAAGTCCCCTGGTCGAGTATAGCAAGTCCCCTGATCGAGTATAACAAAGTCCCCTGGTCGAGTATAGCAAAGTCCCCTGATCGAGTATAACAAATCCTCCTCATCGAATATAACAAAGTCCCATCATCGAGTATAACAAAGCCCCCTGCTCGAGTATAAGAAAGTCCCTTGATCCAGAGTATGTAAAGCCCCTGCTCCAGGTATAAGAAAGTCCCTGATCCGAGTATATCAAATTCCCTGATCTAGTATAACAAAGGCCCCTGAACGAGTATAACGAAGGCCCCTCATCGAGTATAACAAAGTCCCCTGATCGAGTATTTCAAAGCCGCCTAATCGAGTATAACAATTTCCCCTAGTCGAGGATAACAAAGTCCCCTTATCGAGTATAAAAAATTCCGGTGATTGAGTATAACAAAGGCCCCTGATCGAGTATAACAAAAGTCCCCTGATCGAGTATAACAAAGTCCCCTAATAGGGTATAACAAAGTCCCGTGGTCGAGTATAACAAAGTCCCCTGATCGAGTATAACAAAAGCCCCTCATCGAGTATAGCAAAGTCCATTGGTCAAATATACGAAATTCCACTGATCAAGTATGACAAAGTCCCTGATTAATTACAAAAAAGTCCCCTGGTCGCGTATAACAAAGTTCCCTGATCGAGTATAACAAAGTTCCCTTGTCGAGTATAACAAAGCCCCCTCATCGAGTATAACAAAGGCCCCTGATTGAGTATAACAAAGTCCCATGATCGAGTATAACAAAGTCCTCTGGTTGAGTTTAACAAAGTCCCCTGATCGAGTATAACATATCCCCTGATCGAGTATAACAAAGTCCTCGGCTCGAGTATAAAAAAGTCCCCTGATCGCGTATAACAAAGTCCCATGGTCGAGTATAACAAAGTCCCCTGATCAAGTACAACACAGGCCCCTCATTGAGTATAACAAAGTCCATTGTTCATATATAATAAAGTCCCCTGGTCGAGTCTAAAAAAGTCCCCTGATCGAGTATAACAAAGTCCTCTGGTCAAGTATAAAAAAGTCCCCTGAGAGAGTATAACATACTCCCCTTCTCGAGTATAACAAAGTCCCCAGATCGAGTATATCAAAGGCCCCTCAGTGAGCATAACAAAGTCCATTGGTCAAGTATAAAATAGTCCCCTGGTCGAGTATAACAAAGTCCATTGGTCAAGTATAAAATAGTCCCCTGGTCGAGTATAACAAAGCCCCCTCATCGAGTTTAACACAGTCCCCTGGTCGAGTATCACAAAGCCCCCTGATTGAGTATAACAAAGTCCCCTGATCGAGTATAACAAAGCCCCCTGGACGAGTATAACAAAGTCCCCAGATCGAGCAGAACAAAGTCCCCTCATCGATTATAACAAAGTTCCCTGACCGAGTATAACAAAGGCCTCTGGTCGAGGATAACAAAGTCCCCTTGTCAAGAATAACAAAGTCCCCTGATACTAGTATAACAAAGTCCTATGGTCGAGTATAAAAAAGTCCCCTGATCGAGTATAATAAAGACCGCTGCTCGAGTATAACAAAGTTCCCTGATCGAGTATAACAAAGGCCCCTCATCGAGTATAACAAAGTCCATTGGGCAAGTATAAAAAAGTCTCCTGGTCGAGTATAACAAAGTCCCTTGATCGAGTATAAGAAAGTCCCCTGGTCGAGTATAGCAAAGTCCGATAATCAAGTATAACAAAGTCCCCTGATCGAATATAACATATCCCCTGATCGAGTGTAACAAAGTCCTCTGGTCGAGTATAACAACGTCCCCTGATCGAGTATAACAAAGTCCCCTGGTCGAGTATAACAAAGTCCCCTGATCGAGTATAACAAAAGCCCCTCATCGAGTATAGCAAAGTCCATTGGTCAAATATAGGAAATTCCAATGATCGAATTGGTCCATTTGTCAAGTATAAAAAAGTCCCCTGGTCGAGTATAACAAAGTCCCTTGATCGAGTATAACAAAGTCCCATGGTCGAGTATAGCAAAGTCCGATAATCAAGTATAACAAAGTCCCCTGATCGAATATAACATATCCCCTGATCGAGTATAACAAAGTCCTCTGGTCGAGTATAACAACGTCCCCTGATCGAGTATAACAAAGTCCCCTGATCGAGTATAACAAAAGCCCCTCATCGAGTATAGCAAAGTCCATTGGTCAGATATAGGAAATTCCACTGATCGAATTGGTCCATTGGTCAAGTATAAAAATGTCCCCTGGTCGAGTATAACAAAGTCCCGTGATCGAGTATAACAAAGTCCCCTGGTCGAGCATAGCAAAGTCCGATAATCAAGTATAACAAAGTCCCCTGATCGAATATAACATAACCCCTGATCGAGTATAACAAAGTCCTCTGGCCGAGTATAACAACGTCCCCTGATCGAGTATAACAAAGTCCCCTGGTCGAGTATAACAAAGTCCCCTGTTCGAGTATACCAAAAGCCCCTCATCGAGTATAGCAAAGTCCATTGGTCAAATATAGGAAATTCCAATGATCGAGTATGACAAAGTCCCCTGATTAATTATAAAAAAGTCCCCTGGTTGAGTATAACAAAGTTCCCTGATTGAGTATAACAAAGTTCCCTGATCGAGTATAACAAAGCCCCCTCATCGAGTATAACAAAGGCCCCTAATCGAGTATAACAAAGTCCCCTGATTGAGTATAACAAAGTCCCATGATCGTGTATAACAAAGTCCTCTGGTTGAGTATAACAAAGTGCCCTGATCGAGTATAACATATCCCCTGATCGAGTATAACAAAGTCCTTTGGTAGAGTATAAAAAAGTCCCCTGATCGCGTATAACAAAGTCCCCTGGTCGAATATAACAAAGCCCCCTCATCGAGTTTAACAAAGTCCCCTGGTCGAGTATAACAAAGCCCCCTCATCGAGTATAACAAAGGGCTCTGGTCGAGTATACCAAAATCCCCATGTCGAGAATAACAAAGTCCCCTGATACTAGTATAACGAAGTCCTATGGTCGAGTATAAATAAGTCCCCTGGTCGATTATAATAAAGTCCCCTGCTCGAGTATAACAAAGTCCCCTGATCGAGTATAACAAAGGCCCCTCATCGAGTATAACAAAGTCCATTGGTCAAGTATAAAAAAGTCCACTGGTCGAGTATAACAAAGTCCCCTGATCGAGTATAACTAAGTCCCCTGGTCGAGTATAGCAAAGTCCGATATTCAAGTATAACAAAGTCCCCTGATCGAATATAACATATCCCCTGATCGAGTATAACAAAGTCCTCTGCTCGAGTATAACAACGTCCCCTCATAGAGTATAACAAAGTCCCCTAATCGAGTATAAAAAAGTCCCCTGGTCGAGTATAACAAAGTCCCCTGATACTAGTATAACAAAGTCCTATGGTCGAGTATAAAAAAGTCCCCTGATCGAGTATAATAAAGTCCCCTGCTCGAGTAAAACAAAGTCCCCTAATCGAGTATAGCAAAGTCCGATAATCAAGTATAACAAAGTCCCTGATTGAATATAACAAAAGTTTTCCTCACCGAAAGTAAAACAAAGTCCCCTAATCGAGTATAGCAAAGTCCGATAATCAAGTATAACAAAGTCCCTGATTGAATATAACATATGCCCTGATCGAGTATAACAAAGTCCTCTGGTCGAGTATTACAACGTCCCCTGATCGAGTATAACAAAGTCCTCTGGTCGAGTATAAAAAAGTCCTCTGATCGCGTATAACAAAGTCCCATGGTCGAGTATAACAAAGTCCCCTGATCAAGTACAACAAAGGCCCCTCATTGAGTATAACAAAGTCCATTGTTCAAATATAAAAAAGTCCCCTTGTCGAATCTAACAAAGTCCCCTGATCGAGTTTAACAAAGTGCCCTGATCGAGTATAACATATCCCTTGATCGAATATAACAAAGTCCTCTGGTCGTGTATAAAAAAGTCCCCTGGTCCAGTATAACAAAGTCCTCTGGTCGAGTATAAAAAAGTCCCCTGATCTCGTATAACAAAGTCCCATGGTCGAATATAACAAAGCCCCCTCATTGAGTCTAACAAAGGCCCCTAATCGAGTATAACAGAGTCCCCTGATTGAGTATAACAAAGTCCCCTGATCGAGTATATCAAAGTCCTCTGGTTGAGTATAACAAAGTCCCCTGATCGAGTATAACATATCCCTTGATCGAGTATAACAAAGTTCTCTGGACGAGTATAATAAAGTCCCCATGACCAGTATAACAAAGTCCGCTGATCGAGTATAAAAAAGTCCCCTGGCCCAGTATAGCAAAGTCCCCATATCGAGCATAACAAAGTCCCCTGATTGAGTATAACAAAGCCCCCTCATCGAGTATATCAAAGGCCCCTAATCGAGTATAACAAAGTCCCCTGATTGAGTATAACAAAGTCCCCTGATCGAGAATAACAAAGTCCTCTGGTTGAGTATAACAAAGTCCCCTGATCTAGTATAACATATCCCCTGATCGAGTATAACAAAGTCCTCTGGTCGAGTATAAAAAAGTCCCCTGATCGCATATAACAAAGTCCCCTGGTCGATTATAACAAAGTACCCTGATCGAGTATAACAAAGTCCCCTGGTCGAGTATAGCAAAGTCCCCTGATCGGGTATAACAAAGTCCCTTGATCGAGTATAACATATCCCCTGATTGAGTATAACAAAGTCCTCTGGTCGAGTATATAAAAGTCCCCTGATCGAGTATAACAAAGACCCCTCATCGAGTATAACAAAGTCCATTGGTCAAGTATAAAAAAGTCCCCTGGTTGAGTATATCAATGTCCCCTAATCGAGTATAACAAAGTCACCTAGTCAAGTATACCAAAGTCCCCTGATCGAGTATAACAAAGCCTCCTGATCGAGAATAACAAAGTCCCCTGATCGAGTATAACAAAGCCCCCTGCTCGAGTATAAGAAAGTCCCCTAATCGAGTATATCAAATTCCCCTGATCTAGTATAACAAAGGCCCCTGAACGAGTATAACAAAGGCCCCTCATCGAGTATAACAAAGTCCCCTGATCGAGTATTTCAAAGCCGCCTAATCGAGTATAACAATTTCCCCTGGTCGAGGATAACAAAGTCCCCTTATCGAGTATAACAAATTCGGGTGATTGAGTATAACAAAGGCCCCTGATCGAGTATAACATATCCCCTGATCGAGTATAACATATCCCCTCATCGAGTATAACAAAGTCCTCTCGTCGAGTATAAAAAAGTCCCCTGATCGCGTATAACAAAGTCCCATGGTCGAGTATAACAAAGTCCCCTGATCAAGTACAACAAAGGCCCCTCATTGAGAATAACAAGGACCATTGTTCATATATAATAAAGTCCCCTGGTCGAGTCTAACAAAGTCCCCTGATCGAGTATAACAAAGTCCTCTGGTCAAGTATAAAAAAGTCCCCTGATAGAGTATAACAAACTCCCCTTCTCGAGTATAACAAAGTCCCCAGATCGAGTATATCAAAGGCCCCTCAGTGAGTATAACAAAGTCCATTGGTCAAGTATAAAATAGTCCCCTGGTCGAGTATAACAAAGTCCATTGGTCAAGTATAAAATAGTCCCCTGGTCGAGTATAACAAAGTCCATTGGTCAAGTATAAAATAGTTCCCTGGTCGAGTATAACAAAGCCCCCTCATCGAGTTTAACACAGTCCCCTGGTCGAGTATCACAAAGCCCCCTCATCGAGTATAACAAAGGCCCCCTGGACGAGTATAACAAAGTCCCCAGATCGAGCAGAACAAAGTCCCCTCATCGATTATAACAAAGTTCCCTGACCGAGTATAACAAAGTCCTCTGGTCGAGTATAACAAAGTCCCCTTGTCGAGAATAACAAAGTCCCCTGATACTAGTATAACAAAGTCCTATGGCCGAGTATAAAAAAGTCCCCTATCGAGTATAATAAAGACCCCTGCTCGAGTATAACAAAGTCCCCTGATCGAGTATAACAAAGGCCCCTCATCGAGTATAACAAAGTCCATTGGGCAAGTATAAAAAAGTCTCCTGGTCGAGTATAACAAAGTCCCTTGATCGAGTATAACAAAGTCCCCTGGTCGAGTATAGCAAAGTCCAATAATCAAGTATAACAAAGTCCCCTGATCGAATATATCATATCCCCTGATCGAGTATAACAAAGTCCTCTGGTCGAGTATAACAACGTCCCCTGGTCGAGTATAACAAAGTCCCCTGATCGAGTATAACAAAAGCCCCTCATCGAGTATAGCAAAGTCCATTGGTCAAATATTGGAAATTCCAATGATCGAGTATGACAAAGTCCCCTGAATAATTATAAAAAAGTCCCCTGGTCGAGTATAACAAAGTTCCCTGATTGATTATAACAAAGTTCCCTGGTCGAGTATAACAAAGCCCCCTCATCGAGTATAACAAAGGCCCCTAATCGAGTATAACAAAGTCCCCTAATTGAGTATAACAAAGTCCCATGATCGTGTATAACAAAGTCCTCTGGTTGAGTATAACAAATTGCCCTGATCGAATATAACATATCCCCTGATCGAGTATAACAAAGTCCTTTGGTCGAGTATAAAAAAGTCCCCTGATCGCGTATAACAAAGTCCCCTGGTCGAATATAACAAAGCCCCCTCATCGAGTTTAACAAAGTCCCCTGGTCGAGTATAACAAAGCCCCCTCATCGAGTATAACAAAGGGCTCTGATCGAGTAAGACAAAGTCCCCTGATTGAGTATATCAAAGCCCCCTGGACGAATATATCAAAGTCCCCAGATCGAGCATAACAAAGTCCCCTGATCGAGTATAACAAAGTTCCCTGACCGAGTATAACAAAGGCCTCTCGTCGAGTATACCAAAATCCCCATGTCGAGAATAACAAAGTCCCCTGATACTAGTATAACGAAGTCCTATGGTCGAGTATAAATAAGTCCCCTGATCGAGTATAATAAAGTCCCCTGCTCGAGAATAACAATGTCCCCTGATCGAGTATAACAAAGGCCCCTCATCGAGTATAACAAAGTCCATTGGTCATGTATAAAAAAGTCCCATGGTCGAGTATAACAAAGTCCCCTGATCGAGTATACCTAAGTCCCCTGGTCGAGTATAGCAAAGTCCGATATTCAAGTATAACAAAGTCCCCTGATCGAATATAACATATCCCCTGATCGAGTATAACAAAGTCCTCTGCTCGAGTATAACAACGTCCCCTCATAGAGTATAACAAAGTCCCCTAATCGAGTATAAAAAAGTCCCCTGATCGAGTATAACAAACTCCCCTTCTCGAGTATAACAAAGTCCCCTGGTCGAGTATAAAAAAGTCCCCTGGTCGAGTATAACATATCCGTTGATCGAGTATAACAAAGTCCTCTGGTCGAGTGTAAAAAAGTCCCCTGATTGCGTATAACAAAGTCCCATGGTCGAGTATAACAAAGCCCCCTCATTGAGTATAACAAACGTCCCTAATCGAGTATAACAGAGTCCCCTGATCGAGTATATCAAAGTCCTCTGGTTGAGTATAACAAAGTCCCCTGATCGAGTATAACATATCCCTTGATCGAGTATAACAAAGTTCTCTGGTCGAGTATAATAAAGTCCCCTGGACCAGTATAACAAAGTCCGCTGATCGAGTAAAAAAAGTCCCCTGGGCCAGTATAACAAAGTCCCCATATCGAGCATAACAAAGTCCCCTGATCGATTATAAGAAAGTCCCATGGTCGAGTATAGCAAAGGGCCCTGATCGAGTAAGACAAAGTCCCCTGATCGAGTATAACAAAGCCCTCTGGACGAGTATAACAAAGTCCCCAGATCGAGCATAACAAAGTCCCCTGATCGATTATAACAAAATTCCCTGACCGAGTATAACAAAGGCCTCTGGTCGAGTATAACAAAGTCCCCTTGTCGAAAATAACAAAGTCCCCTGATACTAGTATAACAAAGTCCTATGGTCGAGTATAAAAAAGTCCCCTGATCGAGTATAACAAAGTCCCCTGCTCGAGTATAACAAAGTCCCCTGATCGAGTATAATAAAGGCCCCTCATCAAGTATAACAAAGTCCATTGGTCAAGTATAAAAAAGTCCCCTGGTCGAGTATAACAAAGTCCCCTGATCGAGTATAAAAAAGTCCCCTGATCGAGTATAACAAAGTCCCCTGATCGAGTATAACAATGTCCTCTGGTCCAGTATAAAAAAGTCCCCTGATCGAGTATAAGAAAGTTCCCTGATCGAGCATAACAAAGTCCCCTGATCGATTATAACAAAGTCCCCTGACCGAGTATAACAAAGGCCTCTGGTCGAGTATAACAAAGTCCCCTGTCGAGAATAACAAAGTCCCCTGATACTAGTATAACAAAGTCCTATGGTCGAGTATAAAAAAGTCCCCTGATCGAGTATAATAAAGTCACCTGCTCGAGTATAACAAAGTCCCCTAATCGAGTATAGCAAAGTCCGATAATCAAGTATAACAAAGTCCCTGATCAAATATAACATATGCCCTGATCGAGTATAACAAAGTCCTCTGGTCGAGTATAACAACGTCCCCTGATCGAGTATAACAAAGTCCCCTGGTCGAGTATAACAAAGTCCCCTGATCGTGTATAACAAAAGCCCCTCATCGAGTATAGCAAAGTCCATTGGTCAAATATAGGAAATTCCACTGATCGAGTATGACAAAGTCCCCTGATTAATTATAAAAAAGTCCCCTGGTCGAGTATAACAAAGTTCCCTGATCGAGTATAGCAAAGTTCCCTGGTCGAGTATAACAAAGCCCCCTCATCGAGTATAACAAAGGCCCCTAATCAAGTATAACAAAGTCCCCTGATTGAGTATAACAAAGTCCCCTGATCGAGTATAACAAATTCCTCTGGTTGAGTATAACAAAGTCCCCTGATCGAGTATAACATATCCCCTGATCGAGTATAACAAAGAACTCTGGTCGAGTATAAAAAAGTCCTCTGATCGCGTATAACAAAGTCCCATGGTCGAGTATAACAAAGTCCCCTGATCAAGTACAACAAAGGCCCCTCATTGAGTATAAAAAAGTCCATTGCTCAAATATAAAAAAGTCCCCTGGTCGAGTCTAACAAAGTCCCCTGGTCGAGTATAACAAAGCCCCCTCTTCGAGTATAACAAAGGCCCCTAATCGAGTATAACAAAGTCCCCTGATTGAGTATATCAAAGCCCCCTGGACGAATATATCAAAATCCCCAGATCGAGCATAACAAAGTCCCCTGATCGAGTATAACAAAGTTCCCTGACCGAATATAACAAGGGCCTCTGGTCGAGTATACCAAATTCCCCATGTCGAGAATAACAAAGTCCCCTCATACTAGTATAACGAAGTCCTATGGTCGAGTATAAATAAGTCCCCTGATCGAGTATAATAAAGTCCCTTGCTCGAGTATAACAAAGTCCCCTGATCGAGTATAACAAAGGCCCCTCATCGAGTATAACAAAGTCCATTGGTCAAGTATAAAAAAGTCCCCTGGTCGAGTATAACAAAGTCCCCTGATCGAGTATAACTAAGTCCCCTGGTCGAGTATAGCAAAGTCCGATATTCAAGTATAACAAAGTCCCCTGATCGAATATAACATATCCCCTGATCGAGTATAACAAAGTCCTCTGCTCGAGTATAACAACGTCCCCTCTTAGAGTATAACAATTTCCCCTAATCGAGTATAAAAAAGTCCCCTTCTCGAGTATAACAAACTCCCCTTCTCGAGTATAACAAAGTCCCCTGGTCGAGTATAACAAAGTCCCCTGGTCGAGTATAACAAAGTCCCCTGATCGAGAATAATAAAGGCCCCTCATCAAGTATAACAAAGTCCATTGGTCAAATATAAAAAAGTCCCCTGGTCGAGTATAACAAAGTCCCCTGATCGAGTATAACAAAGTCCCCTGATCGAGTATAACAAAGTCCCCTGATCGAGTATAACAATGTCCTCTGGTCCAGTATAACAAAGTCCCCTAATCGAGTATAAGAAAGTTCCCTGATCGAGCATAACAAAGTCCCCTGATCGATTATAACAAAGTCCCCTGACCGAGTATAACAAAGGCCTCTGGTCGAGTATAACAAAGTCCCCTGGTCGAGAATAACAAAGTCCCCTGATACTAGTATAACAAAGTCCTATGGTCGAGTATAAAAAAGTCCCCTGATCGAGTATAATAAAGTCCCCTGCTCGAGTATAACAAAGTCCCCTAATCGAGTATAGCAAAGTCCGATAATCAAGTATATCAAAGTCCCTGATCGAATATAACATATGCCCTGATCGAGTATAACAAAGTCCTCTGGTCGAGTATAACAACGTCCCCTGATCGAGTATAACAAAGTCCCTTGGTCGAGTATAACAAAGTCCCCTGATCGTGTATAACAAAAGCCCCTCATCGAGTATAGCAAACTCCATTGGTCAAATATAGGAAATTCCACTGATCGAGTATGACAAAGTCCCCTGATTAATTATAAAAAAGTCCCCTGGTCGAGTATAACAAAGTTCCCTGATCGAGTATAGCAAAGTTCCCTGGTCGAGTATAACAAAGCCCCCTCATCGAGTATAACAAAGGCCCCTATTCAAGTATAACAAAGTCCCCTGATTGAGTATAACAAAGTCCTCTGATCGAGTATAACAAAGTCCTCTGGTTGAGTATAACAAAGTCCCCTGATCGAGTATAACATATCCCCTGATCGAGTATAACAAAGTCCCATGGTCGAGTATAACAAAGTCCCCTGATCAAGTACAACAAAGGCCCCTCATTGAGTATAACAAAGTCCATTGTTCAAATATAAGAAAGTCCCCTAATCGAGTATAACACATCCCCTGGTCGAGTATAACAAAGCCCCTTCATCGAGTATAACAAAGGCCCCTAATCGAGTATAACAAAGTCCCCTGATTGAGTATAACAATGTCCCCTGATCGAGTATAACAAAGTCCCCTGGTTGAGTATAACAAAGTCCCCTGATCGAGTATAACATATCCCTTGATCGAGTATAACAAAGTCCTCTGGTCGAGTATAAAAAAGTCCCCTGGTCCAGTATAACAAAGTCCTCTGGTCGAGTATAAAAAAGCCCCCTGATCGCGTATAACAAAGTCCCATGGTCGAGTATAACAAAGCCCCCTCATCGAGTATAACAAAGGCCCCTAATCGAGTATAACAGGATTCCCTGATTGAGTATAACAAAGTCCCCTGATCGAGTATAACAAAGTCCTCTGGTTGAGTATATCAAAGTCCCCTGATCGAGTATAACAAAGGCCCCTCATCGAGTATAACAAAGTCCATTGGCCAAGTATAAAAAAGTCCCCTGGTCGAGTATAACAAAGTCCCCTGATCGAGTATAACAAAGTCCTCTGGTCGAGTATAACAACGTCCCCTCATCGAGTATAACAAAGTCCCCTGGTCGAGTAAAACACAGTACCATGATCAAGTATAACAAAAGCCCCTAATCGAGTATAACAAAGTCCCCTGTTTAATTATTAAAAAGTCCCCTGGTCGAGTATAACAAAGTTCCTTGATCGAGTATAACAAAGTTCCCTAATCGAGTATAACAAAGTCCCCTGGATGAGTATAACAAAGTCCCCTGATCGAGTATAACATATCCCCTGATCGAGTATAACAAATTCCTCTGGTCGAGTATAAAAAAGTCCCCTGATCGAGTATAACAAAGGCCCCTCATCGAGTATAACAAAGTCCATTGGTGAAGTATAAAAAAGTCCCCGGGTCTCGTATATCGATGTCCCCTCATCAAGTATAACAAAGTCCCCTGGTCGAGTATAGCAAAGTCCCTGATCGAGTATAACAAAGCCTCCTCATCGAGAATAACAAAGTCTTCTGATCGAGTATAACAAAGCCCCCTGCTCGAGTATAAGAAAGTTCCCTGATCGAGTATAACAAAGTCCCCTGATCGAGTATAACAAAGTCCCCAGATCGAGTATAACAAAGGCCCCTCATCGAGTATAGCAAAGTCCCCTGATCGAGTATTTCAAAGCCGCCTAATCGAGTATAAGAAAGTCCCCTGGTCGAGGATAACAAAGTCCCCTGTTCGAGTCTAACAAAGTTCTCTTATCGAGAATAACAAAGTCCGGTGATTGAGTATAACAAAGGCCCCTGGTCGAGTATAACAAAGTCTCCTGATCGACTATAACAAAAGTCCCCTGATCGAGTAAAACAAAGTTCCCTGGTCGAGTATAGCAAAGTCCGATAATCAAGTTTAACAAAGTCCCCTGATCGAGTATAACATATCCCCTGATCGATTATAACAAAGTCCTCTGGTCGAGTATAACAACGTCCCCTGATCGAGTATAACAAAGTCCCCTGGTCGAGTATAACACAGTACCCTGATCGAGTATAACAAAAGCCCCTAATCGAGTATAACAAAGTCCCCTGATTAATTATAAAAAAGTCCCCTGGTCGAGTATAACAAAGTTCCTTGATCGAGTATAACAAAGTTCCCTAATCAAGTGTAACAAAGTTCCCTGGGTGAGTATAACAAAGTCCCCTGATCGGGTATAACAAAGTTCCCTGATCGAGTATAACATATCCCCTGATCGAGTATAACAAAGTCCTCTGGTCGAGTATAAAAAAGTCCCCTGATAGAGTATAACGAAGGCCCCTCATCGAGTATAACAAAGTCCATTGGTCAAGGATAAAAAAGTCCCCTGATCGAGTATAACAAAGTCCTCTGGTTGAATATAACAAAGTCCCCTGATCGAGTATAACATATCCCCTTATCGAGTATAACAAAGTCCTCTGGTCGAGTATAACAAAGTCCCCTGATCGAGTATAACAAAGTCTCCTGATCGAGTATAACAAAGTCTCCTCATCGAGTATAACAAAGGCCCCTGATCGAGTCTAATAAAGGCCCCTAATCGAGTATAACAAAGTCCTCTCATCGAGTATAACAAAGTCCCCTGATCGAGTGTAACAAAGTCCCCTGATCAAGTATAACAAAGTCCCCTGATCGAGTATAACATATCCCTGATCGAGTATAACAAAGTCCTCTGGTCGAGTATAAGAAAGTCTCCTGAATGAGTATAACAAAGTCCCCTGGTCGAGAATAACAAAGTCCCCTGATCGAGTATAACAAAAGCCCCTCATCGAGTATAGCAAAGTCCATTGGTCAAATATAGGAAAGTCCCCTGATTAATTATAAAAAAGTCCCCTAGTCGAGTATACCAAAGTTCCCTCATCGAGTATAACAAAGTCCCCTGGTCGAGTATAACAAAGTCCCCTAATCGAGCATAAAAAAGTTCCCTGGTCCAGTATAACAAAGTCCGCTGATTGTGTTTTAAAAAGTCTCCTGGCCCAGTATAACAAAGTCCCCATATCGAGCATAACAAAGACCCCTGGGGCCGGATACTCAAAACACCTCATAAGTTACGTTTTTCAGCATGATACAGTACCATATATTGTGGAAGCCTTACAGTACCATAAATTTAGCATACTCAAAATTTAATTATGGTTCCGTAAGACTACCATAAGTTCTCGTAACTCTAGTGTTTACCCTGTAAATTAAGTTCTCTTGTCGGACGGTAGATGTCAGTGCAGACGCTAGTTGGCCAATCAACGCTCAGTTAACAAAATCATCAACCAATCACAAGAGAAGGAGAAATCAGCTGAGAGCGACGCACGTAATATTATTGTGTAAACATGGAAGGACCACCAGCCAAGAAGAGACGACCTAATTTCAGTGAGGCTGAAGTATACGCTCTTGTGACTGAGGTGGCCAAAAGACAAGAAATGATTTTAGGGAAGTTGGACTCAAGTAGTTGTACACTTCAACTCAAAAACCAGCCTGGGGTGAAGTGTTAAATGAGGTGAATGCTGTTGGTAGAGTCACCCGCAATGTTACTGAAATTCGGCGGAAGTTTTCTGCTGATCTTCGTGTGAGCGTTAAGAAAAAAGCAGCACAAGATAAGAAATATGCTGGTGGAACAGGTAAGTCTTAATATTGTTAGCGTGGTTATTGATTGACAATATGAAACAAACTTAACTATGGTTTTTCTGAGGCTTGGTACGATTTTCGTGTTTGTAAACTCAAGGAAGTAAGTAGTGTGGTGGCTCTCCATCGTGAATGAATACACATATTTTCCTTATATGAGCGCATTCATTAAAAGAAACATCGTTCTTCGAAGTTTTCCGTGTGAGTAAATAGTAAAAACTTTACCGTTCAACCTAATTTTTTTTTTTTTTTTTTTACGTGGATTAACCAACCCAGGCACAGTCACTGACCCACGTCGGGGCCTGTAATAATAATTCTTTAGTACTATTAATAAAAATACCTCTTTATTAATAATAATATTAATAATAAATAACCATAAATACCGAAATGAAAACACAAAAAGTGAGAATCAATATACAGTATGTATGTTGTGTTGTTGATATTACGAGAAACAATTGCGACCCTGCAATTGTGTGTAAATGACACATTTAGTCAGATCAGCAACCTTGGACTTGCTCCTAATTTTCGTGATGCCATATGGCAGCAGGGTCTACCATTAGACAACACATTATGCTTCCAATATCTTCCCACCCGGTAGTCAGGGAAGTCTGTACAACTGTTAATAATTTCCCCACAACTTTTGGATTTTCTTATTATACCTATCATATAGATTACACAATTTTAAGACACACTTGTCATTGTGTCGCAACTGACGTGGAACAGAGATAGTTAATATGAGTTTGTGTGGCAGGGCGGCGGAGTCCTCCCGTTGGTAAAGGAAGCTAGGTTAGGTAGGTTTGGTTACTGTTATAAACTACATATTAATAATTACGTTATTTCCGACGGTAATGAAGGTCATAATGTATAAGTTGCCATAGAATTCCTTTTTTTATGTCGTTAATTTTCATTCATCAATAGATTTATATTCATATTTGGTATACATTAATATGTAAATTTTACTTTGTTAGGCTTATAGGCAAGGATGTTCTATCTTTTGAGTTTACAACTAATACAGGTTGAAAATTTCTGGCTGCGACTATTTTTTTTGACTTATTTTACCATTTATTGTTTGTTACATTAAATCTAATTAACTTTTGACATAGATAAAGGAGAATTTTTGTGGCTACAGCTACAATGATAGGTTAGGTTATAATGTTTGGAACTATTTCAGTAGATTCCTTTGTAACTATGATTTCTGCCAAATATAACATAGTTAGCATATAGTGTATGTAACCACAGCTCACAGTAAGACAGTTATTATTTATATTTTCTCTTCAAGGTGGCGGCCCCCAAATTGAAATTACATACACTGCAATTGAAGAAGCAATTCTTCAACTATTAGATCCAACCTCTATACATGGGATTCCAGGGGATGTTGAAAGTGAAGAACCTAGTAATGGTAATTCAGTCAAAATACTTTTCCAACCTCCTGATATATTTTGTTTTTTTCTGCCCTTGTTTTTATTTAAAAAAAAACTTTTGGAGACATTTTTTCACATCTTGATTTGGAAATACTGTACACTATACTGATTTTTTTATATAATTTTGAAAAATAACAACACTAGTAAGTTGGTTTCATTTCTAGCTTGTTTATTGCTTCCCTAATTTATATATTAAATGTTTTTATAACTCGTATGTTAATGGACAAAATTGAGAAGTGCAAATATAAGAAATTTAACGCCTAGTTGATATTTAGATTTAAAAATATTTTAAACAAATATATTTAGATGGTCAACACTATTTTTCAAACCATTATTTTTCCTAAAAGCTTTTGTATATTTGGAAATACAGTGTAATATTTTAATTATACTCTTAACATAGACTTCAATCAACCTATTATACTACATTTCTTTCCAGAAGAAGAAAGAGAACCAACCCCCAGACCCTCAGGAGCTAGGTTTACAGCTACCGGTAGTTGTTTCCGAGAGGAATTTATGTTTCGGCCCGTTCAAGAGAAAGATGATTCTATAACCCGCATTCTGAATGAGGATATACAGGAACATGATATCACAGTACCCATTGTGCATTTAGAACCTGAAACTTCAGCACCTACAAACATTCCTGGATTTTCATCATCCGGAACATATGAGGTAGAAACATGTAGTTCAAGCAATACTCGTCAACCTATTGCTGCTACCAAGGAACAGCGAAGTAGGTCTAGTACCCCTTCTGCCACAGCTGTTAGGTCAACTGTAACTGGTGATTACACTGATGAAATGGATTCATCTCCAATGCCAAGTACGAACAGTAGTGGCAGGAGGCCACGAACCTCTTCTGCCCGAAAAGATGAAGATCTTCTTCGAGAGATGCTTCGTGTTCAAACACAAATGAGGGACAGTTTTTTACAGCTTGTAGCTCACACAGAGTGCATTGCATCTGCAATGCTATGCATTGCAAAAGTTATGCAGTCGAAAAATCCTATCCAATGATGCTGTGTTTATGGTATGTGTATATGTAGTTGTTTACTTAGGTAAGTCCTTTACTTTTGGTAAATGTGATAATAGCGTAGTTGAAAAGTCATCAAACACTTATTATAAATTTTCCTTTGAGTGATTGTTATGAAGGAAGATCGCATGTTAAAAAATTGTGTAACTTTCACTTGCAGCCTATACTAGTCATGAAAATGTAACAGGAATATTTAGCTCTCCATAAGTTAATTAAAATCACGAAGTTAAGTGAAAGACACACATTTGTCAACTAATAACATGGGTTGCAGTGCTACTACGGGTAATGTTTACCCAGGTTTTGGGTAAAAGTTCCTACCACACTCAAAATTATATGTTTGAAAAGAGGCTCATGTACTTATTTTTATTTTTTAAAGGTTCCTTTATTTTGTAAGACGTAGTCAATTTCCAGTTCAACGAGTTTTATTTATTAGTTTGTAGTTTGCGAAGTATGATTCAAGTAGGTTGAAACAGAAATAATGGTGCAAATTCACCAACAGCCTACTGTAATCGCTGCTATTTAACACACATTAGTCTCCAAAGCGCAAGTTGTTGCATTGGTTCTTTCATAAGGATGTGCTGTCTCATGTTACATTTTGTAGCTTAACAAGCAAAGAGTACTGTATTCTATTTTTTCTTTATTACTTGTAGTAGTACAGTATTGGGTTATAAGTTTCTTTTAATTTACGGGTATTGATGCAGGTAATTCTAGACATATGAAAATTATACTGTATTTCATTCTTAAATCTAAAAAATGGCAACAAATAACAGTAGTTGTATTATTATTTCACAACGATGTGGTGACCCATGTCAAATTGTGTACGGTAGTTTAAGATGCAAACAGTAGCAATATTTTTTTATTGTTTCAATTTCTCAAATATTTTTAATATAAGGGATTTTTTGTTTCACAAACTTTAGTGCCTTTGGTATTTAGTAGTATTAAAAGTATACTGTATTGGAATCAAATTTGCTCAAGGATATAGTACATATATTATTAAGGTAAAAGAAAGCCATTTAATTTCTATAAAGAAGTTTATTTTTTTATGTACAGAATATTGAAAATAAAAGTTAAATCAATGTACGCTTTATTCGCATTACCTCTGTATACTGCACTAAAAAGTACTATTTAAACATAGAGGAAAATTGTATTGGTGAATTGATATTTGATTTTAATTCATCAAGTAAACCAATTACGGACTACATTGGCTCGGACTGCTTGGCCTGTCCCTGCTACAGCTTCAGCTGTATCACTAAGTACATGTTGAAAGGTTCCATTGGCATAAAATCTTAAGGCAACTAACACTTGCGTGTGTATGGGAACAGCATGAGATCTTCTCGTTCTACGCCTTAAAAATGGATCTAAATCTTAACACAGTCTTAGAATTTCACATCGAGGAAACCTATATCTAATTTGATTTTCATCGCTTATATTTTTGGGATCCAAAGGGTCCCGATACCTTCGTTCACGTCGTAAAGCTCGATCATGCAGATAAGCTACAACAAGATCCATTGCAGGGTAACTGGAAAATGAGGTCCAAGTGTTACTGGATCAATCTGCAGGACAAAAAATTATGCAATGGTTTAGAAGTTTGTTACAGTATTGTTTTTATGTTGATACTAACTAATTCAAAGTTTTATCATTAGGCCTAGAATTGAAGGGTTATGCCTGTGAAAAACAAAAATTACAGCCTTAAGGTTTTGCCTGGCTCTTAGGGGTAAAATACTGAAAAATGCACAACGCGTTAAAATCTCTGTATTCATTTAAAATTGAAAAAAATTTTTTCATTATTCAAGTAAATAAGGGTGTTAAAAGCATTTAAAAGACATCCTCTTGCCTCAAAGTCTGTCACATACTCGCATTTGAAACTGATTTCTGGTAGGAACAGCAGCCTTCTCCGTTAGCCGGAATCCTTGAAACCCGGAACTTTCTGAAAGCCGTAATTGAAATTTTATCTAAAATTAATTCCCAAAGCATGATTTTGCAAGAAACTTACGGCTTAGGTAAATGACTTTCAGAGAGGCAAATTTTCCTGAAAACTATGAGGAAAGTTTCCCAGATAACCGAGAAAAGTCCGGAGATGGGGGATATATTTCCGGGTTCGAGAGATGATGTAATGGGCAATTGCAGGAACTACCGAGAAAATTTTTCCATTACCATAAACATTCTGGGGATGAGGGATATTTTCTTGATTTGTGATAACTGTCTCGTTAACGGGAAAACACTCATTCATTCACGGTAGTGCTCTTCACCAATTGTTCCGGCTAACAGAGATCTCACAGTATTTGGTGTTTTACCCCACTAGAATTTAGGTAAATAATCCCTTGCATAATGTTGGCCTGTGACAAGACACATAAGCTATACTAAGATAGCCTTATTCTGGGCAAATTCAAATAAATTGGTTAATGATAGTATAGCCTTGCCTAACCTAAATGACAAATCACTTCTCTTAAATTACTCATTTAGCCTAGACCCTAGTGTTTTCCTTTCAATGTTGGGAATATTTGGTCTGAATTGTCTTCAAGTTCATACAAAAAACAACAATTTAAAACCTGAAAATATATCGGATTAGCCGAAATTTTCTTAAATTAATACTCTACCTATGATAATGTTCAAGGAAAGTCTGGAACTAGGCCTAAGGTAGCTGCTAGACAAAGTGTCTCACTGACGGCCTGACGCTCACCAAAAAACCATGTACACATTCTCTAACCTAACATACCATAACATAACATAACATAACCAAACCAAACCTATCTAACCTATACCCTATTAGTATAATTTCTTATTTAAATAATCCTCATGTTCTAACTAAATTAAGTAGGCCCCATGTTTAAACATTTATTTGCCTAAGACTGAAAAAGCAGTTATATAGGCACCTATTAATCAAGTTAATTGCAATCCATATTTTACACCTAATATCATTTAATTTTCGCTAACCTATGGAAATTTATAGCCTTTCATGTTATCATAAGCCATACACATAAGAAAATAGGCTCAGGCTATTGGTTGAATATTAGAAAAACAAGGCGAAGTCTTGGCAGGAATGTTCACTTGACCTCATATTTGGCTTTCATTACTGAGGGATATTTACGGCTATACAACATTAATAAGTTCTATCTGCAAGTTTACTCAGTCATAAAACATATTTTTACCCTAAGTGTGAACAATACAAACCTTCTATTTTGGTAAGAAATACTTTATAATGTGTAAGAAGACAAAAGATGCGTCTCTTCCAAACTGCGACAAATACAAACACTCAAGCAGCTTATTATACAACAAAAAAGTTACCAAAAAGACAAAGTGAAATATTATATTTCAGTATGTTGATGTACAAAACATTTTCTTCTTTATTCTATGATAAAACAAGTCTAACAAGCATTATTACAACATATATTATTATTATTTTCTATACAATCGGGAATTAGTCACTACTACATCCGGGTTGAGAGTGTTACACAACCTCGGGAGCTGGTGTAAGTTACTTGCGTTAACTTACGGAGTTCGATGTCAAATATTGGTTTTGAGTATACCATCTGTGTTTTGAGTATGCCATCTGTGTTTTGAGTATACCGATCTGAGACTGTAAGTCCAGTTACGGGGTAAACAAAGACATACAGTCCCATAAATGTTTTTGAGTATCCGGCCCCTGATCGATTATAACAAAGTCCCTTGGTCGAGTATAGCAAAGGGCCCTCATCGAGTAAGACAAAGTCCCCTGATCGAGTATAACAAAGTCCCTTGATCGAGTATAACAAAGTCCCCAGATCGAGCATAACAAAGTCCCCTGATCGAGTATAACAAAGTCCCCTGATCGAGTATAACAAAGTCCTCTGAACGAGTATAACAAAGTCCCCTGATCGAGTATAACAAAGTCCTCTGGTCGAGTAAAAAAAGTGCCATGATCGCGTATAACATAGTCCCCTGGTCTATTATATCAAAGTCCCCTAATCGAGTATAACAAAGTCACCTGGTCGAGTATAGCAAAGTCTCCTGATCGGGTATAACAAAGTACCCTGATGGAGTATAACATATCCCCTGATGGAGTATAACAAAGTCCTATGGTCGAGTATAAAAAAGTCCCCTGATCGAGTATAACAAAGGCCCCTCATCGAGTATAACAAAGTCCATTGGTCAAGTATAAAAAGTCCCCTGGTCGAGTATATCAATGTCCCCTGATCGAGTATAACAAAGTCCCCTGGTCGAGTATAGCAAAGTCCCCTGATCGAGTATAACAAAGCCTCCTCATTGGGAATAACAAAGTCCCCTGATCGTATAAGAATAAGAAAGTCCCCTGATCGAGTATAACAAAGTCCGTTGATCTAGTATAACAAAGGCCCCTCATCGAGTATAACAAAGGCCCTTCATCGAGTATAACAAAGTCCCCTGATCGAGTATTTCAAAGCCGCTTATTCGAGTATAACAAAGCTCCTCGTCGAGGTTAACAAAGTCCCCCTTTCGAGTCTAACAAAGTCCCCTTATCGAGTATAACAAAGTCTGTTGATTGAGTATAATAAAGTTCCCTGGTCCAGTATAACAAAGTCCCCTAATCGAGTATAACACATCCCCTGATCGACTATAACAAAGTCTAATGGCCCAGTATAACAAAGTCCCCCGATCGGGCATAACAAAGTCCCCTGATACTAGTATAACAAAGTCCTATGGTCGAGTATAAAAAAGTCCCCTGATCGAGTATAAAAAAGTCCCCTGGCCCAGTAAAACAAAGTCCACATATCGAGCATAACAAAGTCCCCTGATCGATTATAACAAAGTCCCATGGTCGCTTATAGCAAAGGGCCCTGGTCGAGTAAGACAAAGTCCCCTGATCGAGTATAACAAAGTTCCCTGATCGATAATAACAAAGCCCCCTGGACGAGTATAACAAAGTCCCCTGATCGAGTATAACAAAGTCCCCTGCTCGAGTATAACAAAGTCCCCTGATCGTGTATAACAAAGGCCCCTCATCGAGTATAACAAAGTCCATTGGTCAAGTATAAAAAAGTCCCCTGGTCGAGTATAACAAAATACCCTGATCGAGTATAACAAAGTCCCCTGGTCGAGTATAGCAAAGTCCGATAATCAAGTATAACAAAGTTCCCTGATCGAATATAACATATCCCCTGATCGAGTATAACAAAGTCCTCTGGTCGAGTATAACAACGTCCTCAGATCGAGTATAATAAAGTCCCCTGGTCGAGTATAACAAAGTCCCCTGATCGAGTATAACAAAAGCCTCTCATCGAGTATAGCAAAGTCCATTGGTCAAATATAGGAGATTCCACTGATCGAGTATGACAAAGTCCCCTGATTAATCATAAAAAAGTTCCCTGGTTCGAGTATAATAAAGTTCCTTGATCGAGTATAACAAATTCCCCTGATCAAGTACAACAAATGCCCTTCATTGAGTATAACAAAGTCCATTGTTCAAATATGAAAAAGTCCCCTGGTCGAGTCTAACAAAGTCCCCTGATCGAGTATAACAAAGTCCTCTGGTCGAGTATAAACAAGTCCCCTGATCGAGTATAACAAACTCCCCTTCCCGAGTATAACAAAGTCCCCAGATCGAGTTTAACAAAGGCCCCTCAGTGAGTATAACAAAGTCCATTGGTCAAGTATAAAAAAGTCCCCAGGTCGAGTATAACAAAGTCCCCTGATCGAGTATAACAAAGTCTCCTGATCGAGTATAACAACAGCCCCTCATCGAGTCCAAAAAAGGCCCCTAATCGAGTATAACAAAGTCCCCTGATTTAGTATAAAAAATGCCCCTAATCGAGTATAAGAAAGGCCCCTCATCGAGTACAACAAAGGCCCCTGGTCGAGTATAACAAAGTCCCTGATCGAGTATAACAAAAGTCCCCTGATTGAGTATAACAAAGTCCCCTGATCGAGAATAAAAAAGTCCCCTTAACCAGTATAACAAAGTCCGCTGATCGAGTATAAAAAAGCCCCCTGGCCCAGTATAACAATGTCCCCATATCGAGCATAACAACGTCCCCTGATCGAACATAATAAAGTCCCCTGGTCGAGTATAGCAAAGGGCCCTGATCGAGTAAGACAAAGTCCCGTGATCGACTATAACAAAGTCCCCTGATCGAGTATAACAAAGCCCCCTGGACGAGAATAACAAAGTCCCCTGATCGAGTATAACAAAGTCCCCTGATCGAGTATAACAAAGTCCCATGGCCCAGTATAACAAAGTCCCCAGTTCGAGCATAACAAAGTCCCCTGATCGATTATAACAAAGTCCCTGACCGTGTATAACAAAGGCCTCTGGTCGAGTATAACAAAGTCCCCTGGTCGAGCATAACAAAGTCCCCTGATACTAGTATAACAAAGTCCCCTGATCGAGTATAAAAATGTCGCCAGGCCCAGTATAACAAAGTCCCCTGATCGAGTATAACAAAGTCCCCAGTTCGAGTATAACAAAGTCCCTAGATCGAGTATAACAAAGTCCAGTGATCCTACTATAACAAAGCCCCATGGACGAGTATAACAAAGTCCCCAGATCGAGTATAACAAAGACCCTTGATCGAATATAACAAAGTCCCCTGGTCCAGTATAGCAAAGTCCCCTGATCGAGTATAACATATCCCCTGATCGAGTATAACAACGTCTCCTGGCCCAGTATAACAAAGTCCCCATATCGAGCATAACAAAGTCCCCTGATCGATTATAACAAAGTCCCCTGGTCGAGAATAGCAAAGGGCCCTGATCGAGTAAGGCAAAGTCCCCTGATCGAGTATAACAAAGTCCCCTGATCGAGTATAACAAAGCCTCTTGGACGAGTAAAACAAAGTCCCCTGATCGAGTATAACAAAGTCCCCTGATCGAGTATAACAAAGTCCCCTGGTCCAGTATAACAAAGTCCCCTAATTGAGTATAACACATCCCCTGATCGATTATAACAAAGTCTCCTGGCCCAGTATAAAAAAGTCCCCAGATCGAGCATAACAAAGTCCCCTGATCGATTATAACAAAGTCCCCTGACCGAGTATAACAAAGGCCTCTGGTCGAGTATAACAAAGTCCCCTGGTCGAGAATAACAAAGTCCCCAGATACTAGTATAACAAAGTCCTATGGTCGAGTATAAAAAAGTCCCCTGATAGAGTATAACAAAGGCCCCTCATCGAGTATAACAAAGTCCCCTGATCTAGTATAACAAAGGCCTCTGATCGAGTATAACAAAGCCCTTTCATCGAGTATAACATAGTCCCCTGGTCCAGTATAACAAAGTCCCCTGATCGAGTATTACATATCCCCTGCTCGAGTATAACAACATCTCCTGGCCCAGTATAACAAAGACCCCAGATCGAACATAACAAAGTCCCCTGATCGATTATAACAAAATCCCCTGGTCGAGTATAACAAAGGGCCCTGATCGAGTAAGACAAAGTCCCCTAATCGAGTATAGCAAAGTTCCCTGATCCTAGTATAACAAAGCCCCCTGGACGAGTATAACAAAGTCCCCTGATCGAATATAACAAAGTCCCCTGATTGAGTATAGCATATCCCCTGAAAGAGTATAACAAAGTCTCCTGTCCCTGTATAACAAAGTCCCCAGATCGAGCATAACAAAGTCCCCTGATCGATAATAACAAAGTCCCCTGGTCGAGAATAACAAAGTCCAGTGATCTTACTATAACAAAGCCCCCTGGACGAGTATAACAAAGTCTACTGATCGAGTATAACAAAAGTCCCCTGATCGAGTTTAACAAAGTCCGTAAATCGAGAATAAAAAAGTCCGCTGGCCCAGTATAAGAAAGTCCGCTGATCGAGTATAAAAAAGTCCCCTGGACCAGTATAACAAAGTCCCCATATCGAGCATAACAAAGTTTACTGATCGATTACAACAAATTCCCTTGGCCAAGTATAACAAAGGGCCCTGATCGAGTAAGACTAAGTCCCCTGCTCGAGTATAACAAAGTCCCCTGATCCTAATATGACAAAGCGCACTGGACGAGTATAACAAAGTCCCCTGAACCGAGTATAACAAAGTCCCCTGATCGAGTATAACAAATCCTCTGATCGAGTATGACAAAGTCCCTGGTTGAGTATAACAAAGTCCCCTGGTCGAATATAACAAAGTAGAGTATAACCCCCTGGTCGAGTCAAAGTCCCCTGATATAACAAAGTCCCCTGATGGAGTATAACATATCCCCTGATCGAGTATAACAAAGTCCTCTTGTCAGTATAACAAAGTCCTTTGATTGAGTATAACAAAGTCCCCTGATCGAGTATAACAAAGTTTTCTATTCGAGTATAACAAAGGCCCTTGGTCGAAGATAACAAAGTCCCCTGATCAAGTATAACAAAGTCCCCTGATTGAGTATAACATATCCCCTGATCGAGTATAACAAAGTCCTCTTGTCGAGTATAACAAAGGCCCCTGATCGGAATAACAAAGCCCCCTGCTCGAGTATAAGAAAGTTCCCTGATCGAGTATATCAAAGTCTTCAGATCGAGTATAACAAAGGCCCCTGATCGAGTCAAAAAAGGCCCCTAATCGAGTATAACAAAGTCCCCTGATCTAGTATAACAAAGGCCCCTAATCGAGTATAACAAAGGCCCCTCATCCAGTATAACAAAGTCCCCTGATCGAGTATAACAAAGCCGCCTAATCGAGTATAACAAAGTCCCCTTGTCGAGTATAACAAAGTCCCCTGTTCGAGTCTAACAAAGTCCCCTTATCGAGTATAGCAAATTCCTCTTATCGAGTATAACAAAGTCCCCTTATCGAGTATAACAAAGTCCGAGTGATCGAGTATAACAAAGGCCCCTGGTCGTGTATAACAAAGTCCCCTGATCGAGTATAACAAAAGTCCTCTGATCGAGTATAACAAAGTCCCCTTATCGAGTATAAAAAAGTCCCCTGGCCCAGTATAACAAAGTCCCCATATCGAGCATAACAAAGTCCCCTGATCGATTATAAAAAAGTCCCCTGGTCGAGTATAGCAAAAGGCCCTGATTGAGTAAGAAAAAGTCCTATGATCGAGTATAACAAAGTCCCCTGATCGAGTATAAAAAAAGCTCCCTGGACGAGTATAACAAAGTCCCCTGATCGAGTATAACAAAGTCCCCTGATCGAGTCTAACAAAGTCCCCTGGCCCAGCATAACAAAGTCCCCAGATCGAGCATAACAAAGTCCCCTGATCGGTTATAACAAATTCCCTGACAGAGTATAACAAAGGCCTCTGGTCGAGTATAACAAAGTCCCCTGGTCGCGAATAACAAAGCCCCCTGCTCGAGTATAAGAAAGTCCCCTGATCGAGAATAACAAAGTCCCCTGATCGAGTATAGCAAAGGTCCCTGATCGAGTCCAAAAAAGGCCCCTAATCGAATATAACAAAGTCCCTTGATCTAGTATAACAAAGGACGCTGATCGAGTATAAGAAATGCCCCTGATCGAGTATAACAAAGTCCCTGATCGAGTATATCACATTCCCATTATCGAGTATAACAAAGTCCCCTTATCGAGTATAACAAAGTCCGGTGATCGAGTATAACAAAGGCCCCTGGTCGAGGATCACAAAGTCCCCTGATCGAGCGTAACAAAAGTCCCCTAATCGAGTATAACAAAGTCCCCTAATCGAGTATGAAAATGTCCTCTGGACCAGTGTAACAAAGTCCCCTGATCGAGTATAAAAAAGTCCCCTGATCGAGTATAACAAAGCCTCCTCATCGAGTATAACAAAGTCCCCTAATCGAGTATAACAAAGGCCCCTCATCGAGTATAAAAAAGTTCTCTGGTCGGGTATAACAAAGTCCCCTGATCGAGTCAAAGGTCCCTAATCGAGTATAACAAAGGTCCCCTGATCGGGTATAACAAATTCCTTACCGAGTATAACAAAAGTCCCTAAATAATTATAACAAAGTCCATTGATCAGCGAGAGTATAACAAAGGCCCCTGGTCGGGTATAACAAAAGTCCCCTGATCGAGTATAACATAGTCCCCTGATCGAGTATAACAAAGTACCCTTATCGAGTATAGCAAAGGGCCCGTATCGAGTAAGACAAAGACCCCTGATCGAGTATAACAAATTCCCCTTATCGAGTATAACAAAGTCCCCTTATCGAGTATAACAAAGTCATTGATCGAGTATAACAAAGGCCCCTCATCGCGTATAGCAAAGTCCATTGGTCAAGTATAAGAAAGTCCCCTGACCGAGTATAACATATCCCCTGATCGAGTATAACATATCCCTGATCGAGTATAACAAAGCCCCCTGGACGAGTATAACAAAGTCCCGTGATCGAGTATAACAAAATCCCCTCATCGAGTATAACAAAGTCCCCTGGTCCAGTATAACAAAGTCCCCTGATCGAGTATAACATATCCCCTGATCGAGTAAAACAAATTCTCCTGGCCCAGCATAACAAAGTCCCCTCATCGATTATAACAAAGTCCCCTAACCGAGTATAACAAAGGCCTCTGGTCGAGTAAAACAAAGTCCCCTGGTCGAGAATAACAAAGTCCCCTAATCCTAGTATAAAAAAGCCCCCTGGACGAGTATAACAAAGTCCCCTGAACCGGAAATTATAACAATGACCCTTGATCGGGTATAACAAAGTCCCTGATTAATATAACCGAAGTCACTGATCTGATTATAACATATCCCTGATCCGGGTATATAACATCCACCTATTTGGTAACAAAGTCCTGAATCGGGCATAACAAAGTTCCCTGATCGATTACAACAAGAATCCCCTGGTCGAGTATAACAAAAAGGGCCCTGATCGGAAGTAAGACAAAGTCCCTAGACCCGGTATGTAAAGTCCCCTGATCGAGTATAACATATCCCCTGATCGAGTATAACAAAGTCCCTGGTGGAGTATAGCAAAGTCCCCTGGTCGAGTATAACAAAGTTTTCTAATCGAGTATAACAAAGGCCCCTGGTCTGGTATAACAAAGTCTCTGATCGAGTATTACAAAGTCACCTGATCGAGTATAACAAAGTTCCCTGATCAAGTATAACAAAGTCCCCTGATCGAGTATAACATATCCCCTGATCGAGAATAACAAAGTCCTCTGGTCGAGTATAACAAAGTCCCCTGATTAAGTATAACAAATTCCCCTGGTCGAGCATAACAAAGTCCCCTGATCGAGTATAACAAAAGCCCCTCATCGAGTATAGCAAAGTACATTGTTCAAATATAGGAAAGTCCACTGATCGAGTATGCCAAAGTCCCTGATTAATTGTAAAAAAGCCCCCTAGTCGTGTATAACAAAGTTCCCTCATCGAGTATAACAAAGGCCCCTAATCGAGTATAATAAAGTCCCCTGATTGAGTATAACAAAGTCCCCTAATCGAGTATAACAAAGTCCCCTGATCGAGTATAACAAAGTCCCCTGGTCCAGTATAACAAAGTCCCCTGATCGAGTATAACAAAGCCCCTTGGACGAGTAAAACAAAGTCCCCTGATCAAGTATAACAAAGTCCCCTGATCGAGTATAACAAAGTCCCCTGTTCCAGTATAACAAAGTCCCCTAATTGAGTATAAAACATCCCCTGATCGATTATAACAAAGTCTCCTGGCCCAGTATAACAAAGTCCCCAGATGGAGCATAACAAAGTCCCCTGATCGATTATAACAAAGTCCCCTGACTGAGTATAACAAAGGCCTCTGGTCGAGTATAACAAAGTCCCCTGGTCGAGAATAACAAAGCCCCCTGATACTAGTATAACAAAGCCCTAACCTAACCTCTCCTTAACCCTCACCCAACGATTCCTCCTCCCCCCCTCACTCCAAACCCCACGCCACCAACTCAAACTCAAGACCACTCCGACAAAAAAAAAAAAAAAAACCCAACTCAATCACTAACCCCCCCAAAAGACCTAACAATCCCCCCAAAATACAAACCTAACATACCCAGCCGTTACTAGCAATCCCACACAAAATAAAAAATAACCATTCTACCACTAACTAACCACACCCTATCACTCCTCCCAAAATAAAAACCTAACACACCCAGCCATTACTAGCAATCCCACACAAAATAAAAATTAACCATTCTACCATTAACTAACCACACCCTATCACTCCTCCCAAAATAAAAACCTAACATACCCAGCCATTACTAGCAATCCCACACAAAATAAAAAATAACCATTCTGCCATTAACTAACCACACCCTATCACTCCTCCCAAAACAAATACCTAACTTACCCATCCCATACTAACTCAGATGACGTATACGTCTCCCTTAGCCAATAAGGTCGAGGAGAGTTGCACAGTACCTGCAGCAAGCCCTCTCCCTCTAGAATGTTACCAACACTGTTTTATGGGCACCTCCCTTAGCCAATAAGGTCGGAGAGGTGTACCTAAAAACGGTACCATCAACGGATGATATGAACGCCTCCCTTAGCCAATAAGGTCGGGGAGGGGTGCATTGTTCCTGTACACAAACCCTCTCCCTCAATAATGGGACCAGAACTCACAATACCTGCAAGAGCCTACCACGCAATTGCAGAAGTCCTTTACTAGCCAAAGGAAAGAATGAATGCCATAATTAACCCAACTCACAATACCTGCAAGAGCCTACCACGCAATTGCAGAAGTCCTTTACTAGCCAAAGGAAAGAAAGAATGCAATAATTAACCCAACTCTGCCAACCACTAACAAAACCTGTAATCCTCCCAAAAGAAAAACTTAATCAACCCAACCTTACTCACAATCCCTCCTAAAAAAAAAAAAAAAAAAAAAAAAAAAAAAAAAAATCACTATCTCCATCCAATCACTAATCAACACCTTCAATCCTCCCAGCTTAACCCACCCAATCTTACTCACAATCCTCCTAAAAAAAAAAACCCCGTCAGAAATAAAAAAACTAACTCACTATCAATCCTTATCCAACACCTCAATCCCCCAAGCTTGCATCTCACCCGACCCCTCCCTAACAAGCCCTTCGACCCTCCTAAAAAAAAAAAAAAAAAAAAAAAAAAACCTGTGACTCAGCCTGGCAACTATTCATTAGCAACCCCAAATCATATCACCTAAGAATCACTTCCATACTATAAATTAACCCAACAACACTCCAGCCCCTCACTCTCACTCCTCTATCTCCTCTCCTCTCCTCCCCCCTCCTCCCGACAACCGAACCATACCTGACCTTATAACAATTATCCTAACCCTCCCCCTCTCCCCTTACTACATTTCCACGCAAACGCATACACACTCACACAACAACCCCCCCTAAGCAATTCTAATTCACCTCAAATCAACATACAACCTCCACCCCCGCCAATCCCCAAACACAAACTCCCCCCCCTCCCACAACCAATCTCCAAACACAACACCCCCGCCAGACAAAGCCTCTCATAACACCACAACTCTCCAAAACCAAATCAAACATACCCAACCTCTATACCAGCCACTGTCAACATTATCGACCTAACTCAAGACTGAAACCAAACAACCTATATCTCACTCATCTCCGTTCACAATTTGACAAAGCTCAAATCTGTCCCCTGCTATTACTAAATAACTCTCCTACGATACACTCATCCTTCCTTACTACGAATACTTTGACATTTCAAGCTCAAAGATTCAAAACTCTTCCTCCAACTCTCTCTGACATAGCTGAAAGACCCACAACTCTCAGAAACAAATCAAAACATACCCAACGTCTGTGACATCCAATTCTCAATAAAATCGACCTAACTCAAGACTGAAACCATTCAGCCTATATCTCATTCTCGTCTCCGTTCATAATTTGACAAAAAAGCTCAAATCTGTCTGCTGCTATTACTAAAAAGTCTCCTACGATACGCTCATCCTTCCTTACTATGAATACTTTGACATTTCAAGCTCAAAGATTCAAAACCCTTCCTCCAACTCGCTCTGTTCCTCTTTGACATGGCTCAAAGACTTTACCTTCATCTTTCTCCAAACAACCCTACGACTAGCAAAATTTCCATGTTTTCACCTTCTCTGTTAATTTGTTCGTGTGTGGCCTGTGCGTCCGTCCACCTGCGCTTCTCGGCTTGCACCGCCGCCGTGGCGGGGCGGTTCTTCCTCCGCTTTGCCAACACTGCCTAGGCTAGACGACAACCAGAGCACCCGCGTTGGCCCTTTGCTTGCCCGGACCTGCTCCCGCCCTCCCTCTGCCTCGTCCTGATTGTGATTGTTGCACCCTCAGGGCATTTTGCCTACCCCCTCACGCAAGCGGTGTTTAGCCACTGCACCTGTTCTCTCCTTCTAAAATTCACTTCCATCCTCCCTTTATTCTTCCTCTGAACCTCCTTCCCCCCCTGTCACTAGCATTTTTCTAGTTCTAGTTCTAGTATAACAAATCCACTGGTCGAGTATAACAAAGCCCCCTCATCGAGTATAACAAAGGCCTCTAATCGAGTATAACAAAGTCCCCTGATTGAGTATAACAAATGCCCTGATCGAGTATAACAAAGTCCTCTGGTCGAGTGTAAAAAAATCCCCTGATACTAGTATAACAAAGTCCTCTGGTCGAGTATAACAAAGTTTCCTAATCGACCATAACAAAGTCCCCATGATCGATTATAACAAAGTATCTGACCGAGTATAACAAAGGCCTCTGGTCGAGTTTAACAAAGTCCCTTGGTCGAGAATAACAAAGTCCCTTGATACTAGTATAACAAAGTCCCCTGATCGGGAATAAAAAAGTCCCCTGGCCCAGTATAACAAAGTCCCGTGATCGATTATAACAAAGTATCTGACCGAGTATAACAAAGGCCTCTGGTCGAGTATAACAAAGTCCCTTGGTCGAGAATAACAAAGTCCCCTGATATTAGTATAACAAAGTCCCCTGATCGGGTATAAAAAAGTCCCCTGGCCCATTATAACAAAGTCCCCTGATCGATTATAACAAAGTATCTGACCGAGTATAACAAAGGCCTCTGATCGAGCATAACAAAGTCCACTGATCGAATATAACAAAGGCCTCTGGTCGAGAATAACCGCAAAGTCATATTTCATCACTTGTTAAAACCCTGATCGGGTATAACCAAAAGTCCCACAGTGGTATAACAAGGTCCCTGTTCGGTATAACAAAAGGTCCCTGATCGGGTATAACAAAAGTCCTGATTGAGTATAAGCGCAGGTTGTACGTAACAAAGAGTCCCCTGGTCAAAGAGTATAACAAAGGTCCCTGGTCTGATATAACAAAGTCCCTGATCCAGGTATAACGAGTCCCTGGCCAGTATAGCAGGAATTACATATCGGGCACAACAAAAGTCCTGATCCGATTATAACAAAGTCCCCTGGTCGAGGTATGGCAAAGGGCCTGATCCAGGTAAGACTAAAGTCACACAGGTAGGTATAACAAGAGTCTGTTCGAGTGTAACCGTCCCCCTGGACGAGTATAATAAAGTCCCCTGATCGAGTATAACAAAGTCCCCTGACCGAGTATAACAAAAGCCTCTGGTCGAGTATAATAAAGTCCCCTGGTCGAGAATAACAAAGTCCCCTGATACTAGTATAACAAAGTCCCCTGATCGAGTATAAAAAAGTCCCATGCCCAATATAACAAAGTCCCCATATCGAGTATAACAAATTCCCCTGATCGATTATAACAAATTCCCCTGGTCGAGTATAACAAAGGGCCCTGATCGAGTCAGACTAGGACCCCTGATCGAGTGGTAACAAAGTCCCCTGATCGAGTATAACAAAGGCCCCTCATCGAGTATATCAAAGTCCAGTGGTCACGTATAAGAAAGTCCCCCGATCGAGAATAACATATCCCCTGATCGAGTATAGCATATCCCTGATCGAGTATAACAAAGTCTTCTGGTCGAGTATAACAAAGTCCCCTGATCGAGTATAACATATCCTATAAACGAGTATAACAAAGTCCCTAGTGGCGTATAACAAAGTCCCCTGATCGAGTATAACAAATTATCCTGGTCGAGTATAACAAAGTCCCCTAATCGAGTATAACAAAGGGCCCTCATTGAGTATAACAAAGTCCATTGGTCAAGTATAAAAAAGTCCCCTGGTCGAGTATAGGAAAGTTCCCTGATCGAGTATAAAAAAGTCCCCTGGTCGAGTATAGCAAAGTTCCCTGATCGAGTATAACAAAGCCTCTTCATCGAGTATAAGAAAGTCCCCTGATCGAGTATAACAAAGCCCCCTGCTCGAGTATAAGAAAGTCCCCTGATCGAGTATAACAAAGTCCCCTGATCGAGTATAACAAAGGCCCCTGATCGAGTCTAAAAAAGGGCCCTAATCGAGTATAACAAAGCCCC
>NW_024717846.1:0-12931 GCF_018991925.1 Homarus americanus
TTATACTCGATCAGGGGGCTTTGTTATACTCGACCAATGGACTTTGTTATACTCGATCAGGAGACTTTGTTATAATCCATTAGGGGGCTTTGTTATACTCGATCAGGGGTCTTTGTAATATTCGATGAGGAGGCTTTATTATACTCGACCAGGGGCCTTTGTTATGCTCGATCAGGTGACTTTGTTATACTCGACCAGGGGACTTTGTTATACTCGATCAGGGGACTTTGTTATACTTGACTAGGGGCCTTTGCTATACTCGATCAGGGGACTTTGTTATACTCGATCAGGGGACTTTCTTATACTCAATCAGGTGACTTTGTTATACTCGACCACGGGACCTTGTTATACTCGACCAAAGGACTTTGTTATACTCGACCAGAGGACTTTGTTATACTCGATTAGGGGACTTTGTTATACTCGATAAGGTGAATTTGTTATACTCGATCAGGGGACTGTTCTACTCGACAGGGGGACTTTGTTATACTCCATGAGGGGACTTTGTTATACTTGATCAGGGGCCCTTGTTAGTCTCGATTAGGTACCTTTGTTAGACTCGATCAGGTTCCTTTGTTATACTCAATCAGGGGAGTTTGTTATACTCGACGATGGGGCTTTCTTATACTCGATGAGGGGACTTTGCGATACTCGATCAGGAGGCTTTGGTATACCTAACCAGGTGACTTTCTTATACTCGACCAGGGGACTCTGTTATACTCGATCAGGGGACTTTGTTATAGTAGATCACGAGACTTTTTTATTCTGGACCAGGGGACTTTGTTATACTTGTTCAGGGGACTTTCTTATACTCGATCAGGGGCCTTTGTTAAACTAGACCAGGGGACTTTGTTACACTCAATCAGGGTATTTTGTTATACTCGATAAGGGGACTTTTTTATACTCGATAAGGGTACTTTGTTATACTCGATCAGGGTATTTTCTTATACTCGATCAGGGGGCTTTGTTATACTCGATCAGGGGGCTTTATTATACTCGACCAGGGGACTTTGTTATACTCGATCAGGGGCGTTTGTTATACTCGATCAGGGGACTTTGTTATACTCGATCAGGGGCTTTGTTAGACTCGATCAGGGGCCTTTTTTAGACTCGATCACGGGCCTTTTTTAGAATCGATCAGGGGACTTTGTTATACTCGACCAGGGGACTTTGTTATACTCGACCAGGGGACTTTGTTATACTCGATCAGGGGACTTTGTTATTCTCGATTAGGGGACTTTGTTATACTCAATCAGGGGAATTTGTTATACTCGATTAGGAGGCTTTGTTATACTCGACCAGGGGCCTTTGTAATGCTCGATCAGAGGACTTGGTTATACTCGACCAGGGGACTTTGTTATATTCGATCAGGGGATTTTGTTATACTCGATCAAGGGTCTTTGTTGTACTCGATGAGGGGGCTTTGGTGTACTCGACCAAGGGACTTTGTTATACTCCATCAGGGGCTTTTGTTATACTCGATCAGGGGAATTTGTTATTCTCGACCAGGGGACTTTGTTATACTGAACCAGAGGACTTTGTTATACTCGATCAGGGGACTTTTTTATACTCGACATGGGGACTTTGTTATACTCGATCAAGAGGCTTTGTTATACTCCATCAGGGGACTTTGTTATACTCCTTCAGGGGCCTTTGTTATACTCGATGAGGGGCCTATGTTATACTCGATCAGGGGACTTTGTTATTCTCGACCAGGGGAATTAGTTATACTCAACCAGGGGACTTTGTTATACTCGACCAGGGTACTTTGATATACTCGATGAGGGGACTTTGTTATACTCGATCAGGGGGCTTTGTTATACTCGACCAATGGACTTTGTTATACTCGATCAGGAGACTTTGTTATAATCGATTGAGACACAATATTGCCCTCGATCAGGAGACTTTGTAATATTCGATGAGGGCTTTGTTATATATGATCAGAAACTGTTATACTCGATCAGAGTTTGTTACTTTTTCGATCGGAGCTTTATTACTCTTTCATTGAGGGGCCTTTGATACCTCGATCAAGGTAACTTTGTTATATACTCGTCAGGGACTTTGTTATATACTCGATCCGAGAACTTTTTGTTTATTCTCCCGATCAGGGGACTTTCGTATACTCGATCATGCGACATTATGCTCGACCAGGGGACTTTGTTATACTCAGTCAGGTGGCTGACCTTACTCAACGCGGGGGCTTTGTTATTCTCGACAGGGGCCTTGTTTTTTTTTTGTCGACCAGGGGCCTTTGTTATCGTGTTAGAGGAGCCTTTGTTATATTCGACCAGGGGAACTGTTATCCTCGATTAGGGGACTTTAATACTTTTACTCGATCAGGGCACTTTGTTATACTCGATCAGAACACTATGTTATACTTGACCAGGGGACTTTGTTATGCTCGACCACAGTACTTTGTTATACTCGATCAGGGGCCTTTGTAATGCTCGATCAGAGGACTTGGTTATACTCGACCAGGGGACTTTGTTTTTCTCGATTAGGGGGCTTTGTTATACTCAATCAGGGGACTTTGTTATTCTCGATCAGGGGCTTTTGTTATAGTCGACTAGGGGTTTTGATATACTCGAAAAGGGGACTTTATTATACTCGATCAGGGGACTTTGTTATACTCGATCAAGGGTCTTTGTTGTACTCGATGAGGGGGGTTTGGTGTACTCGACCAAGGGACTTTGTTATACTCCATCAGGGGCTTTTGTTATACTCGATGAGGGGCCTATGTTATACTCGATCAGGGGACTTTGTTATTCTCGACCAGGGGACTTTGATATACTGAACCAGAGGACTTTGTTATACTCGATCAGGGGACTTTGTTATACTCGACATGGGGACTTTGTTATACTCGATCAAGAGGCTTTGTTATACACCATCAGGGGACTTTGTTATACTCCATCATGTTAGGTGTTCTGGGTAATAAGTTCTATATACAGGAGAGAACACAAACACCTGTATAGTTTTGTAGGTTCGGTTTACTGGATAAGAGTATGTACACAAGGGGGGGTAGCACTCCTCAGCTAGGCTCCTTGTCAACTGCTATAGACGACGTATGGCAAGTGAGACATTAGCAGCTTCCATACGTCGCCATGCACATTAATTAAGCATGTGGGATATGGTAATAACATTGCCATACGCTGCTAGCTAGGCTGAATAAATAATACATAAATGGAGCACATACATAATATACATACATAATATATAATCCAGCATACATAATATACATACACCTCCCTCCCCCCTATACGCTCATAGCAAAGTCTTGAGCGGACCTTTTCTTTTGGATCTGTTCTGAGCGTCGAGGGACTTCATCACTGGGAAGGGTATGGGACTCAACACTAGTGGCGGGGCCAGCAGAAGGCATTGTTACGGGGCGGAGAAAACGCGGTTTCCTCCTACACACGACCACTGGGTAACGCTTACACAAGTAGTCCATGGCCTGCACCGAGGACCGCCCAGCTGCCTGCACTTTGTCCCCAACGGCCAGGGAACAGATCCCTGAACGCCACAGACTTGGTGCCGACGCCAACCTGGGAGAGAGAACAGGCGTAATCGTTCTGGCAGGCGACGACGTCCTGAACGTTCGGCGGCTCGGCGATCCTGATCCTCTGTCGCGGCCTGCCACTCCTTGGGGGAAAAGAGTTGAGGTGAGCAGGGACACAGGCAGAGGGCGTCCGCCACAAACCTGGGCAGGGCGTCCGGTTGTAGTTAGGTGTATTACGAGTTCAAAGACCCCCAGTCAGAAGGCCTCGCAGTCAATGTTCCAGAAGGGGCCCACCTTAAGGATGAGGTGCTTCAGGGATTTGACAGCAGCCTCAGCGTGGCCGTTGGACTGCAGGTAATGGGGCGATGACAACACATGCCGGACTCCCCATCGGTCAAGGAACACAGCAAAGTCCTTGCTTGTGAACTGAGGCCCTCCGTCGGTTCGCAGGCGTACAGGAACGCCCACGTCACGGAAGTAGTGGCGGAACTTGCTGATGGTGGCGGCAGACGTCGTGTCATTACCGCACTTGATGACAACCAGCCAACCAGAGAGACGGTCGACGATAACAAGGAAGGACTTTCCTGACACAGAGAAAAAGTCGGCCGACACAGACTCAAAGGGGCGGGTGGGGTTGTCGTCACTCATGAAGGGTTCCTGCTGCTGGCTGGGTTGTAATACTTGGCAGGGCTCACACGCACGGACAACATTGGAGATGTCGGAGTTGATGCCGGGCCAGAACACAGTCTGTCGTGCACGTCGTTTGGTGGCCTCAGCTCCACGGTGACTGTCGTGGAGGCGAGCCAAGGCGTGGGGACGTGATGCAGCAGGGACAACTACACGTGCTCCGGACAGAACAAGGTCTCCGTTGCAGTAGAGTTCATCGCGGAGTTTCCAATACGGGAGCAGGGTGTTGTGAAGATCGTAGCGGTTGCTAGGAAATCCATTCCTCACACACTCGACAAGTCGAACGTAGGAAGGGTCATCTCGGGCCGCTGTTCGAAGGTCCTCCATTGCCTTGTCGTCATCTGGTGACAGGTCCGAACGAAGGGATTGGACGGCATGGAGAGTGACCACAGTCCTGACGGAAAGAGCGAGGTCGGCGTCGAGCACATGGTCTTCTGGAGTAGGGCGGCTGGCAGGAGAGCGGGATAAGGCATCAGGGATGCAGAGCTCCTTACCAGCACGCCACACTGCTGTGAAGATGTACGCCGAGAGCTTCTCTTCCAGACTGCTAGGCGCGAGGAGTTCTCATGGCAGCGTCTAGCGTATGATAGTTGAGATCGGAGACAGCGAGCATCATGAAACCATTGTAGCTCCAACTCAATAGTGGCGTAGCGCGTCTCAGTGTCAAAGAGGAAACGCGAGCCACACTGGACGAGCTGGAACTGCCCTCCACCATGATCCTGCAGTAGGGCGTATCCCACGCCATACAAGCGTGAGGCATCTGTCTGCAGAACTGTCGGCAAGGCTGGGTCAAACGTGGCGAGGACAGGTGGACGAGACAGGGCCTGTTTCACTTACTGGAAGGCCTTGTCGTGGTCGGGGGTCCACAGGAATGTCCTCTTGGGGCTCATCAGGGGGCGAAGTGGTTGAGCAGCTGCGGAGATGTCCGACGAAAACTCTGCTAACTGGTTGACGAGACCGATGAAGGACCTCAAGTCAGTCAGGTTAGCAGGGGTGGGAAAATCCGTGATGGCGCGGACCTTTTCCGGGTCAGCTGAGATACCATTCCCTGAGAGGGTGTACCCACAAAAGTCAACTGAAGAGCTGGCCAGAACAAACTTGTCGGCATTTAGGGTAATGCAGTGCTTCCGGCACCTGTTGAGTACCTCGTAGATACGGCAGAGGTGATCCATATAATCCTCGTCGTACACGAGTATGTCGTCGACCACTTTCACACAGTTTGCCAGACCTTGTAGAGCCATGTCACCTCGAACACAGAAAGCGTCTCCTGTAGCGGCGAATCCCATGGGGCCACGGCAATAACTGTAACGTCCATGCGGGGTGATGAAAGTTGTGAGTGGTCGGTCTTCTTCGGCAAGCTCTATCTGCCAGTATCCACACAGGGCGTCCATCGTCGTGAAGAAGCGCGCCTTCGGGTTCACACTGCGTATAGCTGCAAAGGGCGTGGGAGAAGGGTGCGCAGGACGAGACACCTGGCTGTTGAGCTTGGAGAGGTCAGTGGTGATCCGAACACCACCTTTAGGTTTTGCGACGACAACCATCGGGTGACACCATGGAGACGGTTCATCGCCGGTTGGTGCAATAATTTCTTGGGCGACCATGGAGTCCAGCTCGTTTTTGACCGCCTCGCGGAAGGCCAGGGGAACCAGTCGAGGGGTGTAAATAGCGAAGGGCTTCGCGTCGTCCCTCAGGTGGATCCTCATGGGGGGACCTGCCATCTTCTTGAGAGGCTTGGATTCCAGAGCGGACTTGGTCACCAGAACGTCGCTGAATTCCTTCAGGAAGTATTTCCGAGCATCCGAAGGAGAGGTGTCACTGGCAAGAGGTAGGGGTAGGGCGGCAGCAGGGTCGTTGCTGCTCCCTTTTTGCACCCTGTTGGCGTGTTTTACCTCAAGAATAGGTTTGGGGAAGTCCTGGGAGATGATGGCCAACTCTTGACAATGTCTGTAGGACAGCAAAGGAGTCAGGACACCGTTATGCACATCAATCCAGGCTTGACACGACCTGTTGCCAAAGGTGACTTGTGCTTGGAGTGAACCCAGGGCCGGGGTCATCTGTGAACCATCTGCCATAAAGCGGAGATCCTTGGGGGGCGGTCCTAGATCACTTGGGGAGAGCCCCAAGCATTGCAAATGCTGGGGACCGATGACTGTAGCATCAGCGCCGGTGTCGGGCAACATCTGGAGACGGGATGACACACTGCGGTAGGTCACAATGACACTGATGTACTGGGGAACTTTGGTCCTGGGACGCGGGGGGGAGCACACATTCCTAATATGGCTCCAGCGTTGTCCAGGGTCGTCGTGCCTCTGATTGGGAGACTGTGGGCGGCCCTCTCTGGTAGCAGGGCGCTGAAGCTTCCGTTGACGCTGTTCCTTGGGTTTGTTGGAAGGGCAACACTTGTCATAGTGGCCCAGACGGCCGCACACATTGCACTGGACGCGTTTGGCTGGGCACCGTACTGTGAGTGACCAGTGGCCCTTACGGTCACAACTGTTGCAGGTAGACTGAGCAGCTGGACATACCTGTGTTCCGTGCTGCTTACCACAGTTGTTGCAAAATGAACCGGGCGTGGACGTGGTGGGCGAAGGCGTAGGAGCAGACTTCTTGTCCTTCTTGTGCCGGGAAACAGCGCGTACAGCTGTAGGGGGAGCTCGGATGGCAGAGGTGGCACACCTGGCAGCCTCATAGGAGCGACATATCGTCAACGCATCCTGAAGAGAAGAGGAAGAGTCGAGGGAGGTGAGGCGTCGGACAAGTTCCTCGTCCTTAACACCCATCAGGATCACCTGCTTCAACTGGGTCTCCTCGCACTGCTGGTGGTGGCCTAAACATATATCTACCTCTTCCGAGGCTCTCTTAAGACGTACATAAAAAGCGTCAAAAGACTCACCCTCCATCTGTCTGCAGCTAAACAATTCCCTCCTGCGCAGAGCTTCATTCTGCTGTCCTTTGATGTGCCGTTGTAGAACGTCCAGTACCTCCTCTACAGACAGCAAAGAGGTTGGGGGTACCTGCAACGTATGTTCTAAGACACGCTGAACTTCCAGGGACAGGCACATACGCAGCTGGATGAGTTGTTTAGGTTGTGACAAACTCTGGAGATCCACCATTGTAGCATAATCAGCCCACCGCCGCCGCCATTCGCGAAAAGTCTGGAAATTTACATCAGGCTCCAAGATGGGCGGCGTTTGAGCTGCTGCTTTAGGTGGGGCTGGGGGGCGTGAAGGAAGCATGGATGAGGTATCTGAACCATTCAGTACCGAGGCAGTGTTAGAGCCAGGGGCTTGGTTAACAGTGAGGCGAGATATCAAGGCTTCAAACCGTGCACTGTCTTCCATTCTCCGTTAGTGGTCTCGTTCTGCCTCTGCTTGCCTTCTGTGCTCATCCGCCAAACGTCTGTGAGCTTCATCCTCGCGTCTCTCATCTCTCATAAACTTCATTAAGGCAATTATCTCTGGAGATAACGCTGAATGTTGAGGTGAAGGGCTGCGCGATGTTGTGGGAGCTGGGCCGGCCTGGTCATCCATCTCTGGGGGACTATCATCCGCTTGACTCATCCAGGCGCTGGGTCCACGGCTACGTAAGGCATGAGACATAACTACTTTATCTGTGTACTGTCTTAAATCAGTGTTGACCGGTCAGCCCGTCGTATCAACAAGATTTCAGACAAAAAAAATTTAATTAAATACACAGATAAGTAGGTTATATATATAAAATATATATAAGAAACCGCGCGGTCAGCAAGTGTTAGTACATGTATGTGTGTGTGTGTGTCCCAGGCAAGGAGAGCGTCTCGCCCCA
This sequence comes from Homarus americanus, assembly GCF_018991925.1. Taxonomy (NCBI): domain Eukaryota; kingdom Metazoa; phylum Arthropoda; class Malacostraca; order Decapoda; family Nephropidae; genus Homarus; species Homarus americanus. The sequence continues at coordinate 7,985 of NW_024717846.1, forward strand.
GCTGTGAGGGAGGGGGGTGGAGATAGGAGTAGCTCAGTCGCTCTCTGTAAACGGTCAGAGGAGGGTGCGCTGAGCTCTACACCCCACAAATGCCCAGAACATGCCGTATACCTTGGAAATCCGTTCGAACAAGGTCACACATGAATGGCACGAAACACACAATGCACTAAACACTTCACAGAAAATCACTGTCACTGACACTGCTCAAAGTTGCGAAATTCTTCGAGGGATGACGCGGGGTTGACCCAAGGCGGGGATCCATCAGCCAGCTTTCCACAAACTTGCACTAATCACTCGTAATAATCCAGTAAAACTACGCACTGCACCATGTTAGATGTTCTGGGTAATAAGTTCTATATACAGGAGAGAACACAAACACCTGTATAGTTTTGTAGGTTCGGTTTACTGGATAAGAGTATGTACACAGAGGTGGGTAGCACTGCTCCCTAGCTAAGGTCCGGGTCAACTACCATAGACGACGTATGGCAAGTGATACATTAGCAGCTTCCATACGTCGCCAGGCACATTAATTAAGCATGTGGGATATGGTAATAGCATTGCCACACGCTGCTAGCTAGGCTGAATAAATATAAATGGAGCACATACATAATATACATACATAATACATAATCCAGCATACATAATATACATACACATATGATAACAGATCCCCTAGTTGTCTCCACCTGCACTCCCAGAACTGAATCCTCGAAGTCTGGCAACACTCTGTGACTCAGCCGTGACCCGACGGCCACAGCGACACCATCGTTCAGTTCACCCGTCATGTTCCTCTGGTATACAGTGTAGCCAAAAATTTTCAGCTTACTTTCGTCCTTTATGCCAGTACTGTTTAACAAAATGATGTCTGGGTCTAATTGATAGTATAAGTTAGACAGTTCGTTACGTCTATTAAGGGACCAGTGTAGGACATTATGTTGAACAATTTTCATCCTGCTAACGACTGCCATTTCGGAGACTGTAGCTTGGGGCGTCGCTTGGAGTGTTTGCTCGGCTTCTGCCAATTCTAGGGGGACGGAACTTCTTAGCACAACCTTCGGTCATCTGCTTGTCAGTCAATGGCGGGCCCTCGAACTTCTCATCACCCGTGTACAGGAAGGTGTTCAGGTCCTGAACCTGCGTGTCGTAGTAATCAACTGACGCTGCAGCTCGAGGGTCTTGTTCCTCTGTGGAGTGAGTCGTTATCATCTGGTCAACAGCCAAAATGGTTCACATATGAGATCATGCTCACACAACTAATTTCATATTGCTGAATTCGAATCTGATATTTGTTTTGTTCTATCAGACCAGGTTTTATAAAAAAAATCAATAGGTACAAATATTTAATATTCCATCACGTGTCGTGCAAAAGATGAGATTATCTCATGTGACTGTGCTTTCATGACTAATTTCATATTAATGAATATTAATTGGATGTTTCATTCTACCATCAGACCTACTTTCTTAAAGAATAAAAAAAATAGTAAATATAGTAACATTATCGCGTCATGCAAGATACAATTTTAAACCTATCACAGATAAGCTCATAAAAATTGTACCAAAAAACATAAGTTCAAATCCTTTATAATGACAAAATATGAAGTTCTAAAAGTGCTTCTGAACTTTACTCTTTCTCTTGTACAGCTTGCTCTCTTCTCGTTGCAGTGTCCAGCAATAGTCGCCCATCATGTTAGGACTCAATTGTCCCTGATATCTGCTCTCCATTATGGCGATATCTTGATGAAATCTTTCGCCGTGTTCATCACTAACGTCCCCAAGGTTACCTGGGAAAAATTCAATATGAGAGTGGAAAAAATGCAATTTCAAGGACATCCTTGCTCCCAATGCATGATAATTCTGAAGCATGGTTGTTACGATTTCTTTGTAGTTGTCAGCACGATAGTTTCAAAGAAAATTCTTTGACACATTGACAAATGATTCCCATGCTTTTTTCTCCAGTGGGTTCAATGTTTTGGTGAATTCGCTATCATTAACTAGTATACGAATTTGTGGTCCATTCAAGACACCTGCTTTCAACTTGGCTTCGGAAACCACACCACCTAGTTTCTGAGATAAGTATAGAGTCCCAGCACCGAATTGATCCATATCTTTGATGAAATGTTTAGCCAAGCCGAGCTTTAGATGCAGTGGAGGCAAAAATATCTTTTCTGGATCTACAAGCGGATTGTGAGCACAGTTAAACCTTCCAGGCGCATCTCTTGGCCTTGTCGGCCAATCCTTTCTCACATAGTGCTCTGCATCAGCTCTGCTGTTCCACAAGCACAAAAAGCACATGTGCTTTGTGTAGCCACTCTGAAGGCCCAGTAGTAAACTGATGACTTTGAGATCGCCACATATCTTCCACTGGTGTTTCTCATACTCTATAGCGGCCAACAGAATTTTCATTGTTTCATAGCTCTCAGTCATTTTTGTTGCGTGTGCTATTGGGACAGATGGAAGCCGATTGCCATTGTGTAAAAGAACAGCTTTCAGAGAGTCTTTTCCTGAGTCTATAAACAGCCTCCAATCCTCTGTCTTGTATATTTCAGACTTGCAGAGTTGTTGCATGAGAGATACTGCGTCCTCGCAATAACAAAGGTTGTTTGCCATCTTGAAAAATGCAGACAGCTGTCTATGTCGGTAAAGCGCTGTAGTGATATGCACTCCATCTTCTAGCAGGTTACGCTGCTTTAGTCTGGATCCCAAAACTTCAGCCTTTTCTTTTGACAAGTTTAGGTCCCTGATGAGATCATGAAGCGCTTCTTGAGTAAATAGTTTAGGCCTGGTATTTTCAGAGTCATCCTGGTAGTCGTTTTCCATTGAGGTAGAGGTAGAATCGGAATCACTCAATTCTTGTTCAGTCGGTGGATTTGGGACTGGAAGTTCAGCACTGTGCAGTACTGGTCGGATTGCAGAAGCAATATTGGGGTACTGTACCTTGCCTCATGTCTTGATTTTTATTCCCTTAATATTTGTGAGACAGAAGTAGCAGTCACTACTGTGGTCTTTAGGTTCACGCCATATCATTGGTACAGCAAACGGCATTCCTGAACTTCATTTACCACACATCCACTCGCTCAGGTGGTTAACACAAGACTTACAGGCTACATGAGGTGCCCATTTCTTGTCTTGGTCACCCAAATGACATTTGAAGTAACTTTTGTAGTTCAGTCGAACAGTTTTTGTGATTGGTTTCTTGAGGCTACCAGGAGTGAAGGCACCACATATGTAGCAAAAACTGTCAGCACCGTTCACACACTTGCGACGTTCCATGTTTTGTTAATTTCAGAGTAATTACAAATCATGCAGGTGTAGATATGCAATATCATGAATCAGCAAACTGAAACAAACAAAAAGCACAAATCAGGACAAAATAATTGCATAAGTGGAGCCAATGAGCATATAAATTACTGTATGAATAGCATGGTACACTAAATATATAGATATGCTGGTTCTGGAAAACTGAGCCTGATACAGCTATACGAATGTCATAATTGAGTTCAGCACATACAATTACACTAGAATCAGACTGTTTTGATCCAGAACCATGAGAATTTTTTTTTTATGTTGACCAGAATTATCATCTGGTCGCAACCATTGACTGTGGTTGCAGTCCGATGGTCACTGTCGTCGCTGGGAGTGCATGTAATGGGATCGCTGGCATTTTCGGTGTCGTTGGAGCTGTGATCCCAGGGGGACTGACTGTCCACGTCGGGATTGCGGTTATACTGACTTTTGCCTAAGTCAAGGAGGTCATGGTTTATTTCTGGCGTGGGTTGAGGTCGTCGATAAGTCGTTGAGTGGGTTACTGCCTTAAGGATTTCTTTTGAAGGCACTTTGTCGCTTATTTCAACAGGTGCAATGTTGTTCCTGGTTAGTGTCTCGTTGAGGTGTTTCGAGAATAAACCTGGATGAACCATGTTCATGTGATGGGCATGCAGGTAAGACAAGTATATAGTGGTGGCTTTGGACTCGTCCAGCTGTGGAGAGGAGACGCTCCTGATGCTCTCGGCCACTGAGTCCCTCATGGCGCCCACTGACTCAGTAACTGCCTGTTTTATTGAGTCCTTGATGGTTCTTATCTCTGATTGCAGGACTTCCATGGTCTCGCTGACATTGTTGAGCTTTTGGGAGTCTGCTTGAGTTTCTTTTAGAGCTTCTTTCAGGGTTTGGCTGTAAGCCATGATCGTCGACTGAGTGGTCCTTTCTATGGTATTAGAAATTTCCCTGGTTTGTTTTTGTTTGGTTATTTCGGTCAGTTTCTTCTCTGTTTCTTGAAGTACCTGTTTCATGACCAGGCAGGTGGCAGAGAAGGTCCTGTGGTTACCTTCGCAGACGACACACTTTTTTATGGTGCTACGGCAGTCTTTGTAGAAGTGCTGATCAGATGAACACTCAGAGCATATGACCCCTTGCATGGGGGAGTTCTTGGTCATGTGGTCATTGTATTTATAGCACTTCATACAATGTTGGATGGGCGTATAGTTTTCATATTCTATTTGGTGTGATGAGATGGAAGCGCCATATGCATAGAGCCCCTTCTCCTTCATTCTTTTTGCATCCGTTGTGTCTGCAAAGCGAACCTTGATTATATTATGGGCATACATAGGATACACCTCCACAACCTTGACATTGTTTTGCTTTTGTATTTCATCTCTTATTTCTTCTGCATTATTTTCCACTACATCTTTGTCTAACTTCTTACATACAAGGGTGAGCTTGGCGCCGTATTCCCGTGGGACAATGACCTCATAACCGTTGGTTTTCATTTTGTCCATGGCACTAGAATTAAGTAGTTTATCAGCATCTTCATCTGTTTCTGTGAGGATGATGTAACCATCTCTCAGATCCACAAGTCTATTTATTCTCACCCTTAGGTCGCTCAATAGCCTATTTAGCCCTATCCGAGACCCATGGGTCGGGGTTCCGGAGATCTTCACTCTCACTTTG
>NW_024717847.1:0-25161 GCF_018991925.1 Homarus americanus
TCTAGACAAGAGAGTTTGTTTGTGTTGTCATGTTTCCCAGCTCCCTGACGCTGCTTCAATGTTTCTCCAGATCCCATTGTAATTCTTGCAACCATTCAACAACGGCCTCGGATGTAGTAGATGACCAACAGGGATCATATACGAAACGATGGCACCGATGCGGCCTGATTAATGTGCCCCACGGCTTCGTTGGGCCAGACCCGCCATGTGTCTGGCTACCCCACAATAACAACAGTCGTGAGCCCTAGTGCTCTACCCTGGGTTGCTCCTTGGAAGTGTATGTCCACAGAGAGGGTTGTGACATGTATGTTAGGGATAATTAGATGGAAATAATTATCCCATGTTGGGTAGTGGACCCCTGTATATGCTAGTTTAATTATTTACGAGTATGTTGAGTAAGTACTGAGTCTGCAATAAGCCCAGGAGGTGAGCCTGATAGTTATATGATAAATACAATATCTTTCCACATTGATTGCATATTAATAAACTTGTTTTTAGAGTACTTTAGGTGTATTCCTTTCTCCCACAGTATTTTACCTTTATTTCCATCCAAGTGACTTGATACCAGAATTACCATACCCATGTGCCTAGACCCTCGACCATGCTACCAAAAGAATAGGTGACGGAACTGAGTAAGAGTAAGACTAAGAGAAGTAAGTAAGATGAGGGTGGTGTAGATATAGGGGGAACCCGCGCCCTCACAGTAAGGATGAAGATGGGATCCTAATTCCTTGTAGAGGCCTTCGTATTGTGTGGTTTCGAGATGTTGGTTCACACTCAGGATGGGCTGGAGAAAGGAAACTCACAATGCGCTCTCTGTATATATATTGTATTGGATGTACAGTGCAGCTTGGTGCTGGGAAGCTGCTGCGTGGGTTTAGGAGCTTGCTGGTTCGGGAGCGTGGAGTAGAGAGAGCTGGTTGGTGAGGAGCTTGCTCGGAGGAGGTGTTGCGTGCTGCTGGGCGCGCTGATCTCGTTGACGAGACCAGAGGAAAGTGAAAGTGTAGCCGCGGAGTTGTGTGCGGATGCATGGCGCACAGCAGTGTATTCATGGAATACCCTGTCTGCCGTGGCTGCGTAGGTCGACGAGGTAGTAGAATAGTCCAATACTAATTGGACAAGACGAACTTCTGCAGGGAGCTTCTGAGTGTGAAGCTGGCACAGGATAGTGTCAGGATGCCTGTCTGTGTGGCGGGAGTTCCGTCTACGCATCTCGTCCCAGAGACATGCAGGCGTGTTGTTGCCGAGAGAGAGACAGGATAATTCTTGTAGGAGAGTGGTGTGAGGCCACTGGTATCGCGTCTTCAGAGCATCCCGTTGGGCAGCGGATTTGTTGTCAGCTGGAGGGTTGGTGATGATCTCTGATACTTGCGTGGCGACTTCTGTGGGTAGGGACGTACTTTTGTTTGTCTGTAGCTGTAGAACAGATGAGAGCTGCCTCCGTGTGGATAAGCCAGTCTTCAATGTTGTGATTGAAGACTGGGAGAGTAATCAGTTTCTCCTCCATCCTGTGTGAGTGCGATTCTCCGGGGGTCACCATTTGTGGGGTTATGAGATATTGGTTCACACCCAGGATGGGTTAGAGAAAGGAAACTCACAGTGCGCTCTCTGTATACATATTGTATTGGATGTACAGTGCAGCTTGGTGCTGGGAAGTTGCAGCGTGGTTACAAGCATGGAGTAGAGAGCTGGTTGGTGAGGAGCTTGCTCGGAGGTGTTGTGTGCTGCGTGGCTGTAGGTAGAAGAAGGCAGGTCACGGCGAGGTAAGGTCTTATATAGCGGAGGTAGGCGTGGCTTGATAGCTGACCTCCGCTTTGTCAGACGTCGCTAGAAGCCGACCTTAGACCACGAGGGGTTGGCTGGGAAACTCGAAAAGGGATCGGCTAGTCAGCGACAAACGGCAGTTGTAGTTGTAGGGGAAATTTCCACTACAGTATCACGTAAAGAACCACAGTTTATTTCACCTGATGATTAAAAACCCTAGCCCTACCTTGGTGTTAGGTTAGGTTAAATTAGGTTAGCTTTATGGTGGTTAATTTTACGAAAAAATAAGCTGGGTCTGATCTTTACGTCTTCCAGGTCTTCAGTTAACATTAGTTTATTCTACACTCACCAGAGGCCTATAATTAGTACAGGTATATCTTTGTAGACCAACTCCTTATAAATAAGAATGTCGTGTAGCTGAAATTAGAAGAAAAAACATGGCATGTAAAAATTGAAGTTTAATGCAGTGGAAATGACGTATATTATTATTATTTTGGTTTAGCTATTTTTATCTCACCCTTTCTTTGTATTTTTTGTTTTTTACTGTAATTACTTTCTTTCGTTCTGGGGAAGGAGAAGTTGGAGATAATGAGGGGTGTTGGAGGAGGCGAGGGATAATGGCTACCGATGATGATTTTACTCAGCAAGAAAATTAATTTAGTCTCTTTGGTACAAGAGAGTATATTAACAATTGAAACAACAGCTTCACACAGAAACCTAACCTGATATTAACCTAGAACTAATTCAAATTAACTATGGCTCTGATTGACGTACAGCAAAAAAAAAAAAAACCAATTTTGTTTTAAACTTCACTAAATATTACGAACTTACTTGTCCATCCCAACCAGTAGGCTTAGCAATACCACCCCCGGAGCCTAATATGGGTTGTTTCCCTCCCTCATTTGAGTAGCTCACCTTGTCTGTATGTCTAGCACACTTGGTGGTGTTGTGTTAGGGGGGGTGGGGGGTTGACGGAACCTGCCTGAGATAATGGTAGTAGTACTTGCTGTTCTCCTGATGACACCAGTAAGCGAGGTCCATCCTTAGTTCCCTGACGACTCTTCATTTGAGGCAACTTTAAACATTGTCAAGTTCCCACCTATTAGAGCAGCCAACCACGGCAGTTAGACATAATTAAAGAGGAGCATTATCCAAAAAGTGCAAAAAACGACAACAAATTAAAAGTTTCTCCAGGAGTTAGTGTGATGGTGATCATCTGCGGTGTCCAAAAGTAGCGCACTGCGTCATTGTCTTAACGGACGTGCGGTGCGTGTCAAGCTGGCGGGTCGGGTTGATGATAATCATCTATTATGGAGGGTAGATATACTCTAGAACAGATCTTACTGGTATAGTGGGCAGTTCAGTCGGTATGGCAGTTATAATCATTCTGTAAATCGTGTGAGTCACGGGAAAGTTTATGAAGTTTTTCATTGTTGTACAGTTATAGGTATATTTTGGGGGGTACAAGTTCTCAAAGGATCTTATGAGTAATCCTGGTTACTAAACATATTAGAATGCATCTAACTGATAAATGAGTAAAAGGAAAAATAAATATGTAAACAAAAATACATCAAAATCATCCCAAGACTTTAAATTGATTGGATACATTCACTTGTTACCAGTCAGGAGACAATTATAAATTTTTCTAAAGACTTTCAGCCTTGATTTCATCAGGTACAAAGTTATTATTATTTATTTATTTATTTACTTGCTTTAATTTAAGTCAGTCAAGTAGGTGCATTCTTGCATCTTCATTACGAGAAAATAATATTCATCGTACGAATTGTGAAAATTTTGGGCCTATCATACAAAGGATAAAGTTTATCCTTTGTTTATCCGATAAACCATTATATTATCATTTAACATCCCACATAAACTGTTGTACAGAGCGATGTATCATCGTGTACATCACATGGAGCTTTCATGAAGGACTGTTCTTTACTGATAAAAAACAAACCTAATATTATCAGGAGTCGAGAGAGCTTCTGTATCATAATAAATTCTGGTCTGGTTCCTTGCCTTCGGTCGCTGCGCTAGATGAACTCACCTATCGAGGGCAGGGAACCGCACAAAATAATTTTCCACTTGGATAATTCTATTTCTTATTGACGAAACGTTGATTCTAATTTCATTAGTAAAAATATATTACTTACAAGATACGTTATGAATATCCATTAGCTAAGCCCCTCTAAAAGACAAGAAAAAGAAGGAGGAAGAGCACGAGGAAAATAAGGACACTGCCCCACCCCCACCAGGCTAAGGGGTGCTCAGTGGTCCACGCTTATATCGCTTGATATTCAGGAAAGCTAAAGTTTTGTAAACCGCATCAGCACTGGCTGGGGATTATGTATGCCATCCAATCAAAGTTCTTCTTTTAAGGAGTTGTGGATAGATGATCAGGGTGACGAAGAGATGATGAATATCGTATCTTTTGCTATGTTCTCTTCGTTAAATCATTTCATTAAAGAATAACGGGACGGGAGTAGATGCAATGGCTTACGATGCTCACAGTCCAGAAGTTTCATTGTTACCAAAGCGATTTTTCTCCTTTAATCAGCATTTTCCTTTTTACAATGGTGACAAAAGAGTTAGCAGGGTCTGAAAAAAAATAGTCCTGGTTTTATAGAATACAAAGTAAGCTTGACATGAAAATACGAACAGAAGTATAAGGTAGGTAAATGCTCTCTCTGCTGTAGGTGGGTAATAATTAGCCTGATATTATATTTACACCCGAAGGCAGCATAGATTTGATGGTGGAAAATCAATAAACTAGGCGATGCGCTGTATACCTGCGGGACCACACGGCTCAATCATGAACCCAGGAGTCACTTTGTTTTATTAGAAAGGCAGACATCCTGTACCTGAACAGTTATTTAACACCAAACTATTTTTCAGTAAATTTTACAATTCATAAAGTTTACTCTCCATAGTATTAACTGGTCATAAAAACTCTCCCAGTGCGCAATTTTGTGCACTACATTTGGTATGGCGATCAGCGCCGGTCAGGGATTAGCAGCACAGTCATAACTACAGTATGTGCTTTTTGTTTTCCTTCATGGCCATATTTAGTTCTCTAATCCTTATACAATACATATTATATATATTACATACACACATGCGTGTATAATTACTCTGAGAAGTCTATTTTATGTAAAAATAAAATGTCCACTCAAAACGTGGAACTGTTTAGCAATCATAGTTGTGTGTTACAGTATTTTATGTGCTTGGCAATTTCGGATAGCTGTACTGTTACACTACTTTAATATTACCTTGCTTACAGCCGTAATTAAATGCATCTGTTACTCATTGTGTGAGAAGTCAACCCATCGGAAAAGAAAAATATACGATGTGACCCTCAGGTTGGTGACAGTTCCTCACATTTCGGACTTTTGCATTTTTCGTACTGGGGTCTGCCCCAATTAGTTCGATTTATCGAGGTTCTACTTTATATTTTTTTTACATTTTTATTATGTGTATACAGTTGATATAAAGTACAGGTAATCTGATAAGTGAGGGGAGTAATACATCATGAGTTGTGTGAAGGTGAAACAAGGGGACAGACACAGTGAGCAAATATATAATTATTGCAAGGGTAATTTCTATATGTGACAATATATGATATAATGTTTTTGGTGGTACAGTAAAGATAGGAGTATAAAGTAAGTGCTAGACGATAGAGATTTTTTAAGAGATTTAAAGGAAGGGACTCGGTCTGGGACTGAGAGAAGTAGGTCTGGGCGTCTTAAAGTTGTAGTCACTCAAAAAAGTCCTGTCGCCTCTCATCCTGAACCACGAACCCAGAGATTCAGACTCGTTAATCCAAAGCAGTAGACACTGATGCATTATTCTGTCCATAAATGCTTAGGATTTAAGAGTCTGAATCTCGGGGTTCATTGTTCAGGATGTTTGGCGACAGGACTCTTTTGGGTGACTGTACCTTTGGCAGAATGAATTTGCAAGTTTACCCTCCATTCTGCAAGTTTAGAATGAAAGAAGTTTTGGAGTAAATATTGTGTACAGGGAGTCTCCAGGTTACGAACGTCCGACTTATGAACATCCACCGATATGAAGTTAAATTTCAAATTTACAATATTTTATTTTCCCGAAAACATATTTTTTTTTTACCTTTTTACTGTATATTGTCATTCTATTTCTTCTTTTCTCTTAAAGGGAAGTGATTTTAGATGTATATAAGGACTTAGGCAATGAGGCTATTGTAACAATGCCATATTTTATGGAGTAAATTGTGTCATGTTTTAGAGGAAATATAAGAAAATCCTGCTTAGACAGGGATTGCCCACCATAATGCTTATACGATAGTGTTCCCGCCGAAACCAAGAGTGCCTGATGAGAAGCCTGAGGTATGAACCAATCACAGTGACCTGTGAGTGTAACTGTGCTGATTGGCTGGAAGCTGAGTTCGTGCCCCAACAAGAGGACACTCGGTTTTTAAACAGTCTGGTTAGTGGTGGTTAAGTGTAGTCGGAATAAATTGCGATTCATGTGACCCCTGTTTAACTAGCTAGGAAAATAGGTTTATTGTTTTGAAAGTGCACTGTCTATTCTGAATAACTTCGTTAATAAACAAAGAACCGTTATGGTTAAGGTTAATTAAGATTGATCTAAATTCAAAATCATCTTGCAGGTGGTTGGTGTACAAGACAGATGTACCAGACACAAAAGCGGGGCAGCCAGATGACCACAGTAACTGTTCTCATTACTGTCTAGCATCCCACAGCCCACACCTTGATGACCACCACCGTACTAATAAAGCACATAATTGGTAAAAGTAAAATGTAATGTAAAAGTTTAAGCACTATTGAGACTTTTTTATATATAATTGAGATTTTAGAAAACAGTACAGTATAAGTAAGCCCCAAGTCAAGCCTTAAAGGATTTAAAATATGTAGATATATTATTTATAACATTATAAAATATCTAAAATATCTTGGAAGCCACAATATTGTAATGGTTGCAAAAAAGTAAATTCTATATACACCATATCCTCATTAATTCAACAAAGAAGTGGACTCTGGGTCACTCGAATTACCCAAAAAAATGAATTTAATGAGTTTTGAATATTTTGATTTTATTTGACATATTTCCTGAATTTTGTGTTCGATTATTCAATTGTTTTCTGATCAATATTTGCATCTTGCCATTCCTTGGATGCCGCATAAAATAATCTATTCTTAATTACTGTGCAAATATATATTTTTTAAATGTGCATACTGTACAGTAATAATAAATTAATACTGTACTAATACTGTAAAAAAATAAATACCTGTACAATAAATATAGCATCTTACTAGGTGAGGTGATGAGGCAAGAGGTGAAGTGACGAGGCACCTACACAGCACACACATTAACAGCACTACTAAACTATTGTCTTATTACATTGTAATTTCTAATTTCGATTTTAAAATTAATTGATACAGTACATTTGACTACTTTGGCACTTAACAACTAACCAGGGCATATGAAGACTCATTTTACATTACAATAATATTTATTAAGTTCTTATAAATAAGCTACAATATTATTGACTAAGTGCTCAAGACAGAACCTCTGGTAAGCACCAACCCTTAACTCTGTAAACAAGAAACTGGGAATATGTTATGGTGCAATTGCTCATCTGGGATTGTGTGTGGGATTTTTGTGGTGAAAATTAATTTTTTTTCAATAATGTTTTATTAACTCGGCACCATATATTTTAAATCTTTAAATTTTCTTAATAATATATAAATATTATTGAAAACCTCTAATTCTGTTATTTTGTACTGTTCCTGGAATTTTTCAAATTTACACCTGGAAGGGCCAGAATTTTTTTTTGTCTGGCCAGTAGACATCCTGTAAAACTCATTCATCTTAATCTATTTTATAATATAATCCTATAATAATCATCCAGGTGGTATGGCAAAAACAGCACATAAAATACGATTGTCCAAGTGGGATGACACCTGACCCAATCCTGCTTAGGAAGCCGCATGAGCACAGTTGAATCGATGAGAATGAAATTTCAAGCCCATTGGCACGCAACTTTTTGGAAGCGCTCGGTTATTTCAGATCTATTCCGAAATTAAATCCTTTCATTCATTTTTTAAGACAACATAATTAAGCCGAAATCTGAATTATAACGCTCCAAATCAATGAGGGTACAGTGTATTGTATATATAAACATAATATTTCTTCCACAGGTGATGATGCATCAGCAAGGCGTGGACATCAACCAAATGCATCCAACTTCTGTAGTGGTTTGTGAAGTACAGTACAGTGTAGGGTTTCGTGATACAATGTTGTCTCGCACTCAGGATGGATGGAAACTCTAAGGTGGTTTTCTTGTATAATATAAGTTATATGATAGACAGTCTGGTGCTGGAGGTGCCGTGTGGTGAGGAGCTGCTCAATAGGCACGTTCGGTAAGTAGCGTGTTGAAGGAGGTAGAGGTGCAGGAGCTTCGTTAGAGAAGATGTTGCCTGTTGCTGGCCTCCAGGTTGAATGAGAACAGGACAGCGAGGAGCTTGCTTGGAGGAGGTGTTGCGTGTTCAGGAACCGAGAGCAGAATAAGAGAGCTGGTTGGAGAGGACGCTCAGAGAAGGACAGCTGGTGGGTCGCCATGCTCGCCGGCGGGAGCGAGGACCGCCAGGCAGGCGGAGGAGAAGCGAGGGCCGCCAGGCAGCGGCGGAGGAGGAGGTGTTGCGTGTTCAGGAAGAGAGGCCAGAATGAATCTCAATGGAGAGACAGAGCTTATATACACAGCAGCCGTGAGTCTGCCGTGAGTCATGGTGGGAAAACCCGAGAAGTAGCCGGTCTTTTGGCTTTGTTGCTAGGATACTGTGGCATCTGGTGACGCCCCCCCCCCCCTGGGCCGCTCGTTTGGTTGCTAGGGAAGACGTAGCAGGTGGCATGCAGCTACGCAATTGTAGGGGAGACGTCCACTACAATACTCCCCCTTCCCTCCAGGCGGTGTAGGAGACTTGTTGTCTGTAGAGTTGCTTAGCACATGTGAGGCAGAACGGGCGGTGCATGCCTCATGTGAGACAACGGCGATGGCGTGAATGAGCCGGTCGCTGGATACAACTGTCAATATACACACTATCTGTGGGAGGAGAGAGGGAGAAAAGGGTGTGTGTAGGCGATGAATGTTGTGCTTCCCTCACGGCAGGTACAGAGTCGTCAGATGCGCCTGCTGGGGTGTGTGGGCCTGGGTCAGGAGCAGGGGCTGCGTCAGCAGAAGCGGTGAGGGCTCGTGACAGCAGCTGGGTCCACGACAGCAGCAGGGTGCAGGACATTAGCAGGGAGTACCTGAGGGAGAAAAGAGGGTGTGTGGAGGCGATGAATGTTGTGCTTCCCTCACGGCAGGTACAGAGTCGTCAGATGCGCCTGCTGGGGTGTGTGGGCCTGGGTCAGGAGCAGGGGCTGCGTCAGCAGAAGCGGATAGGGCTCGTGACAGCAGCTGGGTCCACGACAGCAGCAGGGTGCAGGACATTAGCAGGGAGTACCTGAGGGAGAAAAGAGGGGTGTGTGGGTCCGCACTCAGGAACAGAGGCCGCGTCAGGGGCGGCAGGGGTTACTGCTGGGCCGGGGTCGGCGTCTGAGGCAGGACGGGTGTGCTGGGGTCGGTAGGATGTGGTGCTTGGGGCAGGAAGAGGAGCTGGTGTCTGCTTAGAGTAGCAGAGCTGCTTCTGTGTGGATAAGCCAGTCTTCTATGCTGCTTGAAGACTGGGAGCGTGATCAGTTTCTCCTCCATCCTGTGTGAGTGCGAATCTCCGGGGGTCACCATTTGTAGGGTTTCGTGATATAATGTTGTCTAGCACTCAGGATGGATGGAAACTCTAAGGTGGTTTTCTTGTATAATATAAGTTATATGATAGACAGTCTGGTGCTGGAGGTGCCGTGTGGTGAGGAGCTGCTCAGTAGGCACGTTCGGTAAGTAGCGTGTTGAAGGAGGTAGAGGTGCAGGAGCTTCGTTAGAGAAGATGTTGCCTGTTGCTGGCCTCCAGGTTGAATGAGAACGGGACAGCGAGGAGCTTGTTTGGAGGAGGTGTTGCGTGTTCAGGAACCGAGAGCAGAATAAGAGAGCTGGTTGGTGAGGACGCTCAGAGCAGGACAGCTGGTGGGTCGCCATGCTCGCCGGCGGGAGCGAGGACCGCCAGGCAGGCGGAGAAGCGAGGGCCGCCAGGCAGCGGCGGAGGAGGAGGTGTTGCGTGTTCAGGAAGAGAGGCCAGAATGAATCTCAATGGAGAGACAGAGCTTATATACACAGCAGCCGTGAGTCAGCCGTGAGTCATGGTGGGAAAACCCGAGAAGTAGCCTGTCTTTTGGCTCTGTTGCTAGGATACTGTGGCATTTGGTGACGCCCCCCCCCCTGGGCCGCTCGTTTGGTTGCTGGGGAAGACGTAGCAGATGGCATGCAGCTACGCAGTTGTAGGGGAGACTTCCACTACAACAGTATCTACAAAGTGTGGAACAAGAGGTACCCTGACTTCAATCAAATGGATCCATATCTTGTAGTGATTTGTAAGATTAATGTAATGTAATGATCACGTTTATGCAGTTAGTCCATTCAACACTTAATTATTCATATTATGCTACAGCGCCCACAAAACATATGAAACGTTGAGTACCCTGAGAGTTGTCCGTTCTCTATCCACTTCAGGATGTCGTAGTTCCTCCGTTTTGCTTTTGTGCACTCGCTCAGGGACTCGGGTATTTTTTTAATTAACTTAGGGTATTGTGGGAATTTTAAATTAGGAGCAAATGAATTTATTGTACCCGCAGTAAGAGGAAAGACTCTAGATGTGTTGAGTATATGTTGAAGGCATCTTGTATCTTATATGTTGAGTATTTTGTGTTAAGAGATTGTGTTTAGTACTCTGTTTACCAGCTGTAAATCTTATGTATCTTTCGTTATTTAAGTACTTTTGTTTTGATATCTAAACATCAGAGAATCTGATGGAAACATAGAAAGTGTTGTCAGTTTTGTATTAAAGAAGTTAGATAATTATCTGAAATGTAAACAAAAAATGTATTTATCGCTCGAGTTTTTAAAAAAAGTCTCAGTTATATACTCCCCTCCCCCCCCCCAAGCACTGCCGTTCTAAGTATTTGTCATTAGTTTTGTTCTTGTTTTTGAGAGCTCAGTTACTACTTAGTTTTGAGAGGGAAACTCTATAAGATAATGAGTTCGTAGCCTCCTTTTCATACGCCGCTTTGTAGAGTAACTTAGTCTGTCGATTTACTTTCTGTAAGTGGCGACTTGGTAACTCACGGTTGGGAGATGCTGGTGGGAGAAAGGTTCACCGGGCTCCTGACTTCACTGTAAGCCACGATTCCATCCCGCTTACACAGGTAACGCCCAGTGCCCATTCCATTTCGTTATATTAAGTGTTATTGACATATTTTTGCTGTGTTTAAGTAGTGTTCAAGCGCCTTCAGCCTAGTAATGTTACGACATTCGTGTAACTCACTCTAAGCCACGATTCCATCCCGCTTACACAGAGAGAGAGCGAGAGAGAAAGAGAGAGAGGTACCTGTAGGCCAAACTGGTCGGGACGACATCTCTAGTATTTGGAGATGGATGAACGTCCATATGTCGGATGTTGTCACCAACACATTTTTTTTTTACGGGGATTAGCCCACCTGGGCACAGGTCTACCATTAGACAACACATTATGCTTACAATATCTTCCCAGGTGGTAGTACCTCCCTGTTTGAAAGCTGCCTACTACCTACTACCTATGGGGTGAGCCGAGATCTCACCCACAGGCCCGTAGCCAGACGCTGGGAAATGGTTGACTTGGACGTGTTCACCTATCCTCTTGTTCACGTCCCCGATGTAAACATGACCAGCTCATTCAGTGTTGTTGTATGAGCTCACCGCTAAGTCCAGATTGCTTTGCGTGTGTTATTTGTCCGAGAATTCATGTGTATAATCTCCTCGGTGATATTTATTTTTAGAGCTAGCAAGAGTATGAGGTAAGCCACTTGTTCTTTGCTAATTGTGTGGCTACTGCAGAGTCCTATTACTATCTACAAGCTACATATTCAGGTAACCTGTTCGGTTGATGCTCCAGTGTACTATAGGTGGGATACAGAAGAGTATTGTTTGGTACTCAAATTTTCTGTGATGAAATTTTCCATTTTTAGGATGAAATTTCCCGTTATCTATGATAAAATTTCTATTTTCTATGATTAAAATTCCAGTTTCTATGACAAAAATTCCCCTTTTCTAAGAAAAAAAATTGCAGTTCCTATGAAAAAATGCCCGTTCTCTATGATGAAAATTTCCGTTTTGTATTATAAAAGTTCCAGTTTTCTATGAGAAAATTCCCGTTTTCTATGATGAAAATTCCCATTTTGTAAGATGAAAATTTTAGCTTTCTGTGATAAGATTCGTGTTTTATATGATGAAAATTCCCGTTTTCTATGAAAATATCCCCGATTTATATGAAGAAAAATCCAATTTTCTGTGATGAAATTTTCCATTTTTAGGATTTCCCGTTTTCTGACAAAATTCCCTTTTCTATAATTACAATTCCAGTTTTCTATGCCAAAATTCCCATTTTCTAAGAAAAAATTCTCAGTCACTAACAAAAATGACCGTTTTCTATGATGAAAATTTCCATTTTGTATTATGAAAATTCCCGTTTTCTGTGATGAAAATTTGTGTTTTATATGATGAAAATTCCAGTTTTCTATGAAAATATCCCCGATTTATATGAAGTAAATTCCAATTTTCTGTGATGAAATTTTCAATTTTTTAGGATGAAATTTTCCATTTTCTATGATAAAATTCCCATTTACTATGATAAAAATTCCAGTTTCTATGACCAAAATTCCCATTTTCTAAAAAAAAATAGTTACTGTGACAAAAATACCCATTTTCTATGATGAAAATTTCCGTTTTCTGCGATAAAATTCCCAATTTCTAATAAAAAATTTGCAGTTCCTATGACAAAAATGCCTGTTCGTATGATGAAAATTCCTGTTTTGTATTATGTATATTCCGTTTCTATAGTGAAAATTCCCGTTTTCTAGGATGAAAATTCACATTTTTTAAGATGAAAATTTTAGCTAAATATGATAAAAATCGTGTTTTATATGAAGAAAAATCCAATTTTCTGTGATGCAATTTTCCATTTTTAGGATGAAATTTCCCGTTTTCTATGATAAAATTCCCGTTTTCTATGATTAAAATTCCAGTTTTCTATGATGAAAATTGTAGCTTTCTATGATAAGAATTCGTGTTTAATATGAGGAAAATTCCCATTTTCTATGAAAATATCCCCGATTTATATGAAAAATAAAATTTTCTGTGATGAAATTTTCAATTTTTAGGATGAAATTTCCCGTTTTCTATGATAAAATTCCCGTGTTTTATGGTTAAAATTCCGGTTTTCTATGACAAAAATTCCCATTTTCTAAGAAAAAATTCGCAGTTACTATGACAAAAATGCCCGTTTTCTATGATGGAAATTACCGTTTTGTATTATAAAAATTCCCGTTTTCTATGAGAATTCCCGTTTTCTATGATCAAAATTCCCGTTTTCTGTGAAAAACCCCTAATTTATATGAAGAAAAATCAAATTTTCTGATGAAATTTTCCATTTTACTAAATTTCCTGTTTTCTATGATAAAATTCCCGTTTTCTATGATGAAAACTTACATTTTCAATGACAAAAATTCCCCTTTTTTAAGAAAAAATTCGCAGTTCCCATGACAAAAATGCCCGTTTTCTACGATGAAAATTCCAGTTTTGTTATAAAAATTTCCATTTTCTATGATGAAAATTCCCGTTTTCTATGATGAAAATTGTAGCTTTTTATGATGAAAATTCATGTTTTTTATGATGATAATTCCCGTTTTCTATGAAAATATCCCTGATTTATGTGAAGAAAAATCCAATTTTCTGTGATGAAATTTTCCATTTTAGGATGAAATTTCCCGTTTTCTTTGATAAAATTCCCGTTTTCTATGATTAAAATTCCAGTTTTCTGACAAAACTTCCCATTTTCAAAAATGTTCAGACATTGTCCAATAATTTTCCGAAAATTGTCCAAAAATTTTCCAAAATTTTCCGAAAAATTCCAGAAATTTTCCAAAAATTTTCAACAATTTTCAAAAAATCTCAAAAAATTTCCCAATTTTTTTTCAGAAATTTCCACTTTCAAAATTGTTCCCCAAATTTCAGAAATTTCTCCAAATTTTCCAGAAATTTTTGCCAAATTTCCAGAAATTTTCCAAAATTTCTCAAATGTTCCAAAATTTCTCAGAAATTTTCTCCAAAATTTCAGAAATTGTCCAAAATTGCCCCCCCCAAAATCGAAAATTTTCTCAAATTTTCCAAAAATTTTCAGAAATTTTCCAAAAATTTTCCAAAAATTTCCGAAAATTTTCCCAAATTTTCCGAAATTTACCAAAATTTACCAAAATTTTCCGAAAATTTTCCAAAATTTTCCGAGAAATTTTCAGAAAATTTCCAAAAATTTTACAAAATTTTACAAAAATTTTACAAAATTTTACAAAAATTTTACAAAATTTTACAAAAATTTTACAAAATTTTACCAAAATTTTACAAAATTTTCCAAAAATTTACAGAAATTTTCCCTAAACTTTTAGAAATTTTACAAATTTTCTGAAATTGTCCAAAAAATTTCACAAAATTTTCCGAAATTTTCCATAAATTTTCAGAAATTTTTCAAAAATTTTCAGAAAATTTCCGAAAATTTTATAAAATTTTCCAAAAATTTTACAAAAAATTTCAGAATTTTTCCAAAAATTTAGAAATTTTCAGAAATTTTCAATAATTTTTTCAGAAATTTTCCAAAAAATTTCAGAAATTTTCCGAAAATTTAAAAAATAATTCCAAAAATTTTACAAAAAATAGGATAGGTTAGGTTAGGTTGGGTTAGGTTAGGTTTTCCGATTTTTTCTATTTTTTTTACCGTCTTTCTCGATTTTTTTTCGATTTTTTTACCGTTTTTTTCTATTTTTTTCGAATTTTTATCGATTTTTTAAAGATTTTTCCGATGTATTGGAACGGAGTATGGGGCAGGGGGTGCCGGGGTGGGGGAGGAGGGGGCAAAGGTTAGGTTGGGATTAGGTTGGGTTAGGTTAGGTTAGGTTGGGTTAGGTTAGGTTAGATTAGGTTAGGATAAGGTTCGGTTAGGTTAGGTTGGGTTAGGGCAGATTTAGGTTAGGTTGGGTTGGGTTGGAGTTAAGGTAGGTTAGGTTAGGTTGGGTTAGGGTGGGATTAGGTTAGGTTGGGTTGGGTTAGGGTAGGATTGGGAGTTAGGTTGGAGTTGGGTTAAGGGAAGGTTAGGTTAGAGTTGGGTTGGGTTGGGTTAGGGTGTCGATATTTTCTGCTTTTTTCCGTTTTTCGACCTTTAAAAATCGGGCAGAGGGAAGGGAGGAGGAGGCAGGGGACTGACTGGGGTTGAGTTAGGTTAGGTTTGGTTAGGTTAAGTTAGGTTTTCCTATTTTGCTATTTTTTACCGTTTTTCGTTTTATTTACAGATTTTTTTTTCGATTTTTTCTAAATATTTTTCCGATTTTTTAAATTTTTTCCAATGGATTGGTAAGGAGTAGGGGGCAGGGGGTGCCGGGGTGGGGGAGAGTAAGGAGTTGATTAGGTTAGGTGAGTTAGGTTAGGTTAGGTTAGGTTGGGTTGGGTTAGGAGTAGGTTGGGTTGGAGTTGGGTTGGGTTAGGGTTTCCGATATTTTCTACTTTTTCTGTTTTTTTTCGACCTTTAAAAAAATCGGGCAGGGGGAGGAGACGGGGCTAGGCTAGGTTAGGTTAGGTTAGGTTTGGTTAGGTTAAGTTAGGTTTTCCTATTTTTTTTTCGTATTTTTACCGTTTTTCAGATTTTTCGATTTTTTTCCGATTTTTAACGATTTTCCGATGGATTAGTAGGAGTAGGGGCAGGGGTTGGAGGGGTGGGGAGGAGGGGGCAAGGTTAGGGTGGGATTAGGTTAGGTTAGGTTAGGTTAGGTTAGGTTAGGTTAGGTTAGGTTAGGTTAGGTTAGGTTAGGTTAGGTTTTCCAATTTTTTCTATTTTTTACCGTTTTTTTCGATTTTTTCCGAATATTTTCCGATTTTTTAAAGATTTTTTCGGAGGGGAGGAGGGGGGCAAGGGAAGGTTAGGTTTGGTTAGGTTAGGTTAGGTTAGGTTAGGTTAGGTTAGGTTAGATTTTTTCCGAATATTTTCCGATTTTTTAAAGATTTTTTCGGAGGGGAGGAGGGGGGCAAGGGAAGGTTAGGTTTGGTTAGGTTAGGTTAGGTTAGGTTAGGTTAGGTTAGGTTAGGTTAGGTTAGGTTAGGTTAGGTTAGGTTAGGTTAGGTTAGGTTAGGTTCTTAAAATTTCGGAAAATTTCTGAAAAAATTTGGGCAATTTTTGGAAATTTTTGGAAAATTTCTGAAAATTTTTGGAAAATTTTGGACATTTGCAAATTTTTGGAAAAATTTCAGAAATTTTTGGAAAAATTTCAGAAATTTTTGGAAAAATTTGTAAAATTTTTGGAAAATTTTGTAAAATTTTTTGGAAATTTTTTGGAAAATTTCTGTAAATTTTTGGAAAATTTTTGAAAATTTTTGGAAAATTTTGGACATTTGGAAAATTTTGGAAAAATTTCGGAAATTTTTGGAAATTTTTTAAAATTTTTGGAAAATTTTCGGAAAATTTTTGTAAATTTTGGAAATTTTTGGAAAAATTTGTAAAATTTTTTGAAAATTTCGTAAAATTTTTTGAAAATTTTGTAAAATTTTTGTAAAATTTTGTAAAATTTTTGGAAATTTTCTGAAAATTTCTAGGAAAATTTCTGGGAAAATTTTTGTAAATTTCGGAAAATTTTGGAAAATTTTCTGAAAATATCTAAATTTTTGGAAAATTTTGGAAATTTTTTGGAAATTTGTGTAAAATTTTTGGAAAATTTTTGTAAAATTTTGTAAAATTTTTTGGAAATTTTTTGGAAATTTTTTGGAAAATTTCTGAAAATTTTTTGAAAATTTTCTAAAAATATCTGGTAAAATTTTGGAAAATTTTCTGAAAATTTTGGTAAATTTTTGAAATTTTTTGGAACATTGTATAAAATTTTTGGAAAATTTTCTGAAAATTTCTGGGAAAATTTTGGAAAATTTTCGGAAAATTTTGGAAAATTTTCGGAAATTTTGGGAAAATTTTTGGAACATTTCTGAAAATTTTAGGAAAATTTTCTGAAATTTTTGGAATATTTTCGGAAATTTTTGGTAAATTTTTGGAAAATTTCTGAAAATTTTTTGAAAATTTTGTAAAATTATTGTAAAATTTTGTAAAATTTCTGAAAAATTTCTGAAATTTTTTGGAAAATTTCTGAAAATTTTTGGAAAAATTTCGGAAAATTTTGGAAAAATTTCGGAAATTTTTCCAAAATTTTCTGAAAATTTCTCTAAATTTTTGGAAATTTTTGGGAAAATTGTGTAAAATTTTTGTAAAATTTTGTAAAATTTTTGTAAAATTTTGTAAAATTTTTGGAAAATTTTGTAAAATTTTTGGAAATTTTTTGAAAATATTAGAGAAAATTTTCGGAAATTTTTAGAAAATTTTTGGAAAATTTCTGAAAATTTTTCGAATATTTTGTAAAATTTTTGGAAAATTTCGTAAAATTTTTGGAAAATTTTGTAAACTTTTTGGAAAATTTTGTAAAATTTTTGGAAATTTTTCGAAAATTTTTGGAAATTTTCTGAAAATTTCTGGGAAAATTTTGGAAAATTTCTGGGAAAATTTTGGAAAATTTTCTAAAAATTTGGGTAAATTTTGTAAATTTTTGGGAAAATTTTGGAAAATTTTGGAAATTTTTTTGAAAATTTTGGAAAATTTTTGGAAAATTTTGTAAAATTTTTGGAAATTTTTTGAAAATTTCTGGGAAATTTTTGGAAATTTTTCGGAAAATTTTACAAAATTTTTGAAATTTTTTGGAAAATTGTATAAAATTTTGGGAAAATTTTGGAAAATTTTGGAAATTTTCTGAAAATTTGGGTAAATTTTGGAAAATTTTCTGAAAATTTTGGAAAATTTTCTGAAAATTTTGGAAAATTTTCGGAAATTTTTGGAAAATTGTGTAAAATTTTTTGAAAATTTTTGGAAAATTGTAGGAAAATTTTTGAAAATTTTTGAAATTTTTTTGAAAATTTCTGGGAAAATTTTGGAAAATTTTCGGAAAATTTTGGTAAATTTTTGAAATTTTTGGGAAAATTGTGTAAAATTTTGGGAAAATTTTGGAAAATTTTGGAAAAATTTCTGAAAATTTTGGATAATTTTGGAAAATTTTCTGAAAATTTTGGAAAATTTTCGGAAATTTTTGGAAATTTTTTGGAAAATTTCTGAAAATTTTTGTCATATTTTCTGAAAATTTTGGAACATTTTCTGACAATTTTGGAAAATTTTCTGAAAATTTCTCTAAATTTTTTGAAAATTTTGGAAATTTTTTGGAAAATTGTGTAAAATTTTTTGAAAATTTTTTGAAAATTTTTTGAAATTTTTTTGAAAATTTTGTAAAATTTTTGGAAAATTTTGTAAAATTTTTGGAAAACTTTGTAAAATTTTTGGAAATTTTTGGAAAATTTCTGGGAAAATTTTCGGAAATTTTTTGAAAATTTTTGGAAAATTTCTGAAAATTTTTGGAAAATTTTGAAAATTTTTGGAAAATTTTGTAAAATTTTTGGAAATTTTTCGAAAATTTTTGGAAATTTTAGGAAAAATTTCTGAATTTTTTTGGAAAACCGGAAAATTTGGGAAAACTTTTGGAAAATTTTGGAAAAATTTGTAAAATTTTTGGAAAATTTTTGGAAAATTTCTGAAAATTTTTGGAAAATTTTTGGAAAATTTTGTAAAATTTTTGGAAAATTTTTGAAAATTTCTGGGAATATTTTGGAAAATTTTCGGAAAATTTTGGTAAATTTTTGAAATTTTTTGGAAAATTGTATAAAATTTTGGGAAAATTTTGGAACATTATGGAAAATTTTCTGAAAATTTTGGAAAATTTTGGAAAATTTTCTGAAATTTTTGGAAAATTTTCTGAAAATTTTGGAAAATTTTCGGAAATTTTTGGAAATTTTTTGGAAATTTTGTAAAATTATTGTAAAATTTTGTAAAAGATTTGGAAAATTTCTGAAAATTTTGGGAAAATTTTGGAAAATTTTCGTAAAATTTCTGAAATTTTTGAAAATTTTCTGAAAATTTCTCTAAATTTTTGGAAAATTTTGGAAATTTTTGGGAAAATTGTATAAAATTTTTTGAAAATTTTTTGAAAATTTTGTAAAATTTTTGGAAAATTTTGTAAAATTTTTGGAAAATTTTGTAAAATTTTTGTAAAATTTTGGAAAAATTTCGGAAAATTTCTCTAAATTTTTGGAAAATTTTGGGAATTTTTTGGAAAATTGTGTGAAATTTTTGGAAAATTTTTGTAAAATTTTGTAAAATTTTTCGAAAATTTGTAAATTTTTTGGAGAATTTTGTAAAATTTTTGGAAATTTTTTGAAAATTTCTGGGAAAAGTTTGGTAAATTTTGGAAATTTGGAAAAATTTCGGAAATTTTTGGAACATTTTCTGAAAATATCTAAATTTTTGGAACATTTTGGAAATTTTTTGGAAATTTGTGTAAAATTTGTGTAAAATTTTTGGAAAATTTTGTAAAATATTTGGAAATTTTCTGAAAATTTTTGGAAAATTTTGGAAAATTTTCGGAAAATTTTGGTAAATTTTTGAAATGTTTTGAAAAATTGTGTAAAATTTAAAAATTTTGGAAAGTTTTGGAAAAATTTCTGAAATTTTTGAAAAAATTTTGGAAAATTTTGTAAAATTTTTGGAAAATTTTTGAAAATTTCTGGGAAAATTTTGGAAAATTTTCGGAAAATTTTGGTAAATTTTTGAAATTTTTTGGAAAATTGTATAAAATTTTGGGAAAATTTTGGAACATTATGGAAAATTTTCTGAAAATTTTGGAAAATTTTGGAAAATTTTCTGAAATTTTTGGAAAATTTTCTGAAAATTTTGGAAAATTTTCGGAAATTTTTGGAAATTTTTTGGAAATTTTGTAACATTATTGTAAAATTTTGTAAAAGATTTGGAAAATTTCTGAAAATTTTGGGAAAATTTTGGAAAATTTTCGTAAAATTTCTGAAATTTTTGGAAAATTTTCTGAAAATTTTGTAAAATTTCTGAAAATTTTGGGAAAATTTCTCTAAATTTTTGGAAAATTTTGGGAATTTTTTGGAAAATTGTGTGAAATTTTTGGAAAATTTTTGGAAAATTTTGGAAAATTTTTGGAAAATTTTGTAAAATTTTTCGAAAATTTGTAAATTTTTTGGAGAATTTTGTAAAATTTTTGGAAAATTTTTGAAAATTTCTGGGAAAATTTTGGTAAATTTTGGAAATTTGTTGGAAAAATTTCGGAAATTTTTGGAACATTTTCTGAAAATATCTAAATTTTTGGAACATTTTGGAAATTTTTTGGAAATTTGTGTAAAATTTTTGGAATATTTTTGGAAAATTTTGTAAAATATTTGGAAATTTTCTGAAAATTTTTGGAAAATTTTGGAAAATTTTCAGAAATTTTTGGAAAATTTTTGGAAAATTTTGTAAAATTTTTCGAAAATTTGTAAATTTTTTGGAGAATTTTGTAAAATTTTTGGAAATTTTTTGAAAATTTCTGGGAAAATTTTGGTAAATTTTGGAAATTTGTTGGAAAAATTTCGGAAATTTTTGGAACATTTTCTGAAAATATCTAAATTTTTGGAACATTTTGGAAATTTTTTGGAAATTTGTGTAAAATTTGTGTAAAATTTTTGGAAAATTTTGTAAAATATTTGGAAATTTTCTGAAAATTTTTGGAAAATTTTGGTAAATGTTTGAAATGTTTTGAAAAATTGTGTAAAATTTAAAAATTTTGGAAAGTTTTGGAAAAATTTCTGAAATTTTTGAAAAATTTTTGGAAAATTTCTTTAAATTTTTGGAAAATTTCTGAAAATTTTTGGAATATTTTCTATAAAATTTGGCCAAAATTTCTGAAATTTTTTGAAAATTTTCTGAAAATTTGTAAGAAATTTTTTGAACATTTGGGGAAAATTTCAGAAAATTTGAAAATTTTTGAAGTTTGGGAAAATTTTGGAAAATTTTTTGAAAATTTTCGAAAAATTTTGGGAAAATTTTGAAATAATTAGGAAAATTTTTGAAAAAAGTTTGGGAACTTTTTTGAAAATTTATCCATTTTTTTCAAAAAATTTCCCAATTTCAAAATTTTCCCAAAATTTTTCGAACAATTTTAAACATTTCCAGAAGCTATTGCGAAATTTTACAGTAAATTTGGAAAAATTTCTGAAAATTTTGGGAAATTTTTATCAAATTTTCAGAAAATTTCTGAAAATTTTGGGAAATTTTTATTTGGCAAAAATTTCTGAAATTTTGGGAAAAATTTTGAAAAAGGGAAATTTTTTGTTTTCGAAAATTGTTGAAAATTTGGGGAAAATTTCTGAAAATTTTTAGGAATTTTCTATAAAATTTGGCTAAAATTTCTGAGATTTTTCGAAAATTTTTGAAAAATTTTGGAAAATTTCTGGAAATTTTCCCCAAAATTCTGAAAAGTTTGGAGAAAGTTCTGAAAATTTTTTGGAAAATTTTAGGCAAATTCCTGAAAATTTTAGGAAATTTTTTGAGAAATTATGGATATTTTCTCAAAATTTGTTAAAAATTTCTGAAAATTTTGGAGAAATTTCTGAAAATTTTGGGAAAGTTTATCAGAAATTTTTGGAAGTTTTGGGAAATTTCTGACAATTATTGGAAATTTTCTGGAAATTTGGCAAAAATTTCTGAAAAATTTGGAAAAATTTCTGAAAATTAAAAAAATAAAATATTTACAAATTTTAGGATTTTTTTTTAATTTTAGGAAAATGTCTGAAAATTTTAGGAAAATTTTTGAAAAATTTTGGAAAATTTCTGGAAATTTGGCAAAATTTTCTGAAAATTTTGGAGAAAGTTCTGAAATTTGTTTGGAAAATTTTACGAAAATTCCTGAAAATTTTAAGGAAATTTTTTGAAAAATTTTGGAAAATTTCTGGAAATTTGGCAAAATTTCTGGAAATATGGCAATTTTTTTTTTTTTTTTAAATTTTGGAGAAATTTTCGAAAATTTCGGGAAAATTTTTGAAAATTTTGGGAAAATTTTGGGAAAACTTTGGGTAAATTTTGGACATTTTCTCAAAATTTGTTAACAATTTCTGAAAATTTTGGAGAAAAATATCTGAAAATTTTGGGAAAATTTATCAGAAATTTTTGGAAGTTTTGGGAAATTTTTCAGAAAATTTCTGACAATTTTTGGAAAATTTCTGGAAATTTGGCAAAAATTTCTGAAAAATTTGGAGAAATTTCTGAAAATTGAAAAAAAAAAATTATATATATATATATATATATATATATATATATATATATATATATATATATATATATATATATATATATATATATATATGCAAGTAAATCACTGTAGGTGCACGTGATCTAGGTATATGCTGATAACAAGAATATATATATATATATATATATATATATATATATTGTTACGAGTTGGGGATTTAGAATATAGTTATACGTCTACCCAGATCCCAACAGGTAACAACAACAAAAAAAACAAAGACAATCGGACTATAAAAGGGTAGACAAAGGATGCGAGTTTTCGTTGTATATAATAGAGTACCATAAATCACTTAACAAAATATTCAGCTTATAAATTACCCTTAACCAAACTTAACCTAAACATTAACAGTATATACATATTAATAAACATAAAACAATCTCGAAGCAAGTGGACGTGGGGGAGTTAATACAACATACAAGTACTTAAGTGAGGAGCTGAGATGGCTGACGAGTAAGGCTGAGTATTGTAGAAGACGGTAGGTAGTCACTGCACGTAGGTTTAGAGGATAGATGATCCTGTGGTCACTTCCCAGAGCCAAGTTCTCTCTCCTCGAATTGGAGCTGACAAAGAAGACTTTGAGGAGGTGACGCAACCCAGGATATGGAGAAGGGAAACCTCGGAGTGGTAACTAAGACGAGTCATACACGTGTCTCGTCCCTAGATGGCGTTGCTCGTGGTGGTGGGTAGGTAGATCAGGACAATAGATGGCGTGGTTCGTAGTGCTGGGTGGAGGGGTTCGTAACACCCCCCCTCCAAAGACCTCCGTAGCGCTGGCGCGAAGGAGGTGATCAACTGGTGCATCTGGAGAGTAGCTGCTGCATTTCCACTGGAGCTCGGGATAAGGAGTCTGCAATCAGGTTATCGACCCCCTTTATGTGCCGGACTTGTAGATTATAGGGCTGGGTGAGGAGAGCCCAGCGGAGGATTCGCTGGTTGGAGGTCTTGTTGGTTTGGATGAACGTGAGTGGGTTATGGTCGGTGAAGACTAGGGTTGTTTGTGGGCAAGACTGGAGGTAACATTCAAACTTCTTTATTGCCAACACCAGAGCCAGGGCCTCCTTCTCTATGGTCGAGTAGTTGGTCTGATGTTTTTTCAACTTGGCGGAGTAATATGCCACAGGGTGAAGAACATCAGTGGTTGGGTCGGGTTGTAGGAGCACAGCCCCCACTCCGACACCACTGGCGTCGATTTGCAGATGGAAGGGCGAGGTGTAGTCAGGGGGGTGGACTACAGGCTTGGAGGCAAGGAAGGCTTTGAGGCGGTGGAAAGACTGGTCGCACCTCTGGTTCCAGATGTAAGGGACCGCAGAACTGGTAAGGTCTGTGAGGGGTCAGGCCACGCTGGAGAAGTTACTGCAGAACCGACGGTAGTAGCCGCACATCCCCAGGAAGCGCATGAGTTCCTTCCTCGTCCTTGGAGTGGGGAAGGACAAGATGGCTCTAACGTTTGCGTCCTTGGGTCTCCTGTACCACTTAACGATATGTCCCCAGGTAAGTCACTGAGGCCCGGCCAAAAGCAGATTTAGCCAGGTTTATGGTGAATCCAGTCTCTTGCAGTCATTATAACCAGTATCTCCAAACGCACCAGATGTTCGTCCCAGCTGTCCGACACCACCAGGTCACATCAGGTAGGCAGACGTCCACCTAAGTCTTGAATTAGGAAGTTGATGGCTCTCTGGAATGTGGCGGGCATTAGAAAAGCCAAACATATAACAAATATTGAAAAGACCAAATGGAGTTATAAATGCCGAGATTATTTTGGCTATCCGTGAGTCCCTTGATAATATCCTTTCAACAGGTCCACGGTACTGATAAATTTTGCACAGCCTATGCTGTCTATTATATCTTCAATCAAAGGTAAAGGGTAGGAGTCAGAGACAGTGACCTGGTTCACTTTACGATAATCGGTACAGAAACGAAAAGTGCCATCGGGTTTTGGAATGAGAAGGCAAGGTGAAGCCCAGGGGGAGGTACTAGGCTCAGCTAAGTTATGTTTTAACAAAAAATCTACCTCCTTTTTCATAATCTCTTTTTTTGTGGATTTAGTCGATATGCTGATTGCCTAATGGGTTGTACATCATCTGAGATTAGCTTAATATCATGTTTAAGTATATTGCAAAACCCTGGGAGGTCTGACGTGACTTTAGGAAATGTTGATAATAACTTAGTGAGATCTTTTGCTTGAGATGGATTCAGAACAGAAAAATACTCATCAAAGTTGTTGAGTATGTGACTGTTAGCAGGGTTTTCTTTAGGTAGAGGAAGTCTAAATTCTCCAATAGGTCCATGTCATCTGTCTCGGCTCCGGCCTGACAAAACCGTATGCAATACAGGTTGACTTATAGCCTCTGGGATGTCTTCCTCTGACTGCCTGGAATGGTAAAGTTTCATGAGATTAATGTGAGACAAGTTGTGAATCTTTTCTGCGATCAGGAGTATGGACTATATAGTTGAGAGGAGATAGTTTATTAGCAACTATATAGGGACCAGTAAACTTGCTTTTAAGGGGAGAGTCTGGAATGGGTAGAAGAGTAACACTTTGTCACCTGGAGAAAATGATCTTTTAACTAATTTAGGTTGGGACTTCACCATTTTTTCTTGCACTTTTTTTAAGTTTGACTGAGCAATGGTTCGGACTTCAGTTAATTTGTCCCTTAAAGTGTCAATGTATTGGGAAACTGTTGCGGGCTTAATAGATGGAGTGTCAAACCACTGCTCCTTTACTATTTTAAGGGGTCCCCATATTTGTCTCCCATATAGTAACTCGAACGGGGAGAAACCCAATGACTCCTGGGGACATTCCCTGATGGCAAAGAGTAACAAGTCTATGCTTTCATCCCATTCCTTTTGGTGTTCTATACAGTATTTTTTGAGCATTGATTTGAAAGTTTGATGGAACCGTTCCAAGCAACCTTAGGATTGTGGGTGGTAAGCCGAAGATGTACAATG
>NW_024717848.1:0-18672 GCF_018991925.1 Homarus americanus
TATGACTGGTGCTCTTATATAATGAAAATGTGCAGCTGACACTACCAAAATGAGTTTACTTTATTATTATTAACTAATCTGCAAATAGAGTTTAACAATGTTCATATTATTATTTTTTTTACATCTAATACAGTTAACATTTATTATAACGGGTATGGTATAATACTGCTACTAATGATAATTATAATAACAATAATAATAATAATAATAATAATAATAATGATAATGGTAATGACAATAATAGTAACTACAACAACAACAATAATAATCATAATAATAATAATAATAATAATAATAATAACGATGATGATGATGATGACACACACACACCTTGACGAAGCTCTTCACTTATATCAATAAGTTCATCTGTACATTGTCCTCGTAGCCTCCAGTCTTAATCTATACCTTTATGACGTGGGTTATGGTCGTGGGTTGTGGGTCGTATTATGGTCGTGGGTCGTAAAAGTTGATAGGTCATTTACTGTTATTACCAAACACCTCTCTCTCTCTCTCTCTCTCCAGAAATATGAGAAGAACCATCGAACTGCAGACAAATTCCCTTGAGCTTTACCTAATCTTATTCTTTTTCTCTCCTTCCTTTCTCTCTTTCTCTTTCTCTCTCCCTCTCTTCCCAGATATCCAAATTTGCTTTTGGTTAGTCGTGAATTATATTGGTAAGAAAAACCATCACTTTGTAAGATTATGCTGTGAGCTTTACATAAGTTATCGGGGGAATCTGGGACACATCGGAGGTACTGAAGAATTATGGTTAACTCGCTTGATATTGCTTTTGAGAGAGAGAGCGAGAGAGAGCTACCTCCTCCACCACACCACCACAATGTTGACCATCCTAGCTACCACACCACCATAACGTTGACCATTCTAGGTACCACACCACCCCATAACACTGACCATCCTAGCTTCCACACCACCACAGCGCTGGTCCCTCACGCTTGAACTTGACTCACGGTAGTTTCTCCTCCTTTCAAGGGCATCACTGAGAAAAATCTAAGCCATCTGAGAGTGTTGAAGATACACCTCACCACCAAGGAGAAACACTTTATGTAACATAGTGTCCAATTCTCTATAATACGGACTGCTTTGTTTACGTGTGGCCGAGAAATAGTGCAGCAGGAGTGTGTTTAAAGATTCTCAGTTTACTGTTTATGAGTTTACTGAAATGTGAGACTAAAAAAGAATTATCTAAGAGCATCTTATAGTTGTTTGTAGATATACACTTTGTTTACTTATATATATATATATATATATATATATATATATATATATATATATATATATATATATATATATATACATATATATATGCAAGTAAATCACTGTAGGTGCGCGTGATCTAGGTATATGCTGATAACCACAAGGAAAGAAGAAAACACGAAGTTCCCAAGCGCTTTCGTGTAATTCACATCTTCAGGGGTGAGTACATATATATATATATATGTGTGTGTGTGGCTAAAATAAAATTATAGGAAGATTGGATTAGTTATATAAATACTTGGAGTTGAATTATCACAAAAGAAGATCAATTTATCGTCAATATACTTTGAGCTTTACTATTTTAAAAGATCAAATATATTGCCTTTATATAAATACTTTAAGTTTACTAATATATGTAACTAAACGTAAATCATCCTAAAGGAAACTGAAATTGATAGTGTATATATTTATCCTCAAATGTCTACAATAACTGTAGTTGTGTTGCAGTAAAAGGAGAACGTTTATTGTTTTTCAGGAGAGGCTATGAGGGTCACAAGTCACTGCAACCGTTTAATTTTTTTAACACAACAAACACGGGAGCCTTAGTGCCTGGCTATATACTACTGTTATACTGGAGAGAGAGAGAGAGAGAGAGAGGCAACATTTCCACCAAGACTCACATAAGAAACAGAAGGTTCAGTTTACAATCGAATTTCCAATAACAATCACAGTTAACGTTTTCTCAACCCGAGATTAAGCAGTTGTCATACCGAGTTATATACATATTTTGTTTCTGTATGATGATGATACCTGGTGTATGTGTGTGTGGGGGGGGGGGAAGACAGCTCAAATTAAAACAATATATTTTAAGTACACTCTTTTTCCGTATTTAGATTAAAAAAAAGCGACAACTTATGGATTGGAAATGTTTGAACATTATACTTATTAGTATATAATAATTGGTGGGAAAGGTCAAGTATGATTCGTTTATAAACACCGACGTCAACACTCAGGGTATCACCAGGTCAGTAGCACTAATTCTCACGGGTGAAAAATATAAAAAACAAAAGCTATAATTATATTCCTTTTCTGCAGGTTGTTGGTCTCTGGGGAAATTAGGAGTGATAAATGACTGAAGATGTGAATTACACGAAAGCGCTTGGGAACTTCGTGTTTTCTTCTTTCCTTGTGGTTATCAGCATATACCTAGATCACGCGCACCTACAGTGATTTACTTGCATATATATATATATATATATATATATATATATATATATATATATATATATATATATATATATATATATATATATATATATATATATTTATTTATTTATTATTTCCTGTAGTAGTTTGAAAGTTCCTGATATTAGTAAAACTATTTCATTCAAAAACCTTGTACGAGCAATAGGTAACTGAGACGGCTATGGTGTTGATGAACGCCGATGAGACTACCTCCCTTGTACTCATTATTATCGGTGGGAAAACTAGGGTAAAGAAATTCATATAGCATCTAGTCGTCCAGTATTCCAAATGCCTTTCACTTAACTTACGATAATGGCCTCCCTGGGGTCCAAATAGTGACGCGTCCTTACCATGATGGTCAGCCAGCTCTCTCTCATCTCCGTGTAGTCTGGGAGAGGATTGCACTACCTCCGGCCACCTGCTACTTACCAGGAATGGGACGCTTGTCACTGTGTTAATACCAGGGGCAAATCCCGGGACTTGTAATTTGCTACAATTGTTGGGGTTTATGGTCACATTTGCAAATACTGTATTCAGCAGGCGAGGTGCGGACGTTGTTGAGGGGGGCGTGACTCTGTACTGTACTGTACCATACATGGCCTCCCACAGTGACCTCGACTGGTTACGGTAAGTGGGGAGCAACTCAACGATAGGGAGGCGGCAGTAGAGACCCACAAACACGCCCCGAACACAGTACTGTATAGTCTCCGAGGTGTCAAGGGGATGGTGTTACCGCCTGGCATTATAGATATGATAATCCCGAGGCGCTCTCAGTCCACCTAGCTGTAATTGGGGAAGTGAAGGCGGTTGAGTGCAGTCTTGGCTACACGGCCTCCTTTACTTTCCGAAGACATGCTATGTAGTGTGCCGTATCCACACTGTCCCTAACTGGCAGCCATGTCTATGGGACTCACTATCACTTTTTCACAATTGAGTAACAACTCGAACACCTTCAGACAATCGCTCTTCTTAGGCAAAGGGTGGTCAGGCAGGAGCCCGACAGCTGCCACAGATCGCTGGACTTTAATGTAGCACAAAATGTCCGACACAGCTTACACGAAACAGATGATGATCCAAACATTTTCAGTTCGTAATTCGCTAATCCGTGGCCAACTGAGCTATAGCTTGAAGTGCTCTTAAAACTCCACATACCTGCCGCCTCGCATGCTGTAAAAACATACAATGCTCCGGAAAACGCACCAAATATTTTGTAAACGACTCTAAAGTATTTTAACGAGGGTTTTACATCATCAGTAAACAGAAAGGTATTAAACCTTCAGCAAACATTGTATATGCATACTGCATAAAATATGACCTATAATGTTGTTAACACTGAACAAACTGAAAAAGACTTAAAAGAATAATATTTCTTTTTGCAACCGACCTTTTTACACATCACTTTAGCTCGTGTTGTTATACAATACTGTTGTTAGGGTAATGTTTTAATATTTGCAAGACGAATATGAATTTGTTGCCATCCGGTATAACTTACTGTACACTCCCATACTTAGTGTACATTATGTAAGATAAAATAAACAGTTATAAACAGTAAGATAAACAATAAAAGTAAAAGTAAATTGTCCTTTTACAGATAAAGTTTACTGCAACACGAGGCAACTTCACTCAGCTGATCGTACGCGGGTGGACGGTGAGGCGAAGGAGTTCTTCTCTGGCTGGTTCACACGGGGATGATGATTACTGTCTTCCTGTGTATCGTCTGCTCTGCCTCCTCCTTATTTCCACTTTCACCGGTATTGTTTTTTCTTTCTGTTTTCGATTTTGTTTTATTATTTGTATTTTTAACTAAATATTTTCCAGATATTTTGGTTATCTAATACTTTCAAATATGTGAAATTTGGATATATGAGATAGCGCTGAGACAAGGGCGTTAAGGCCGATGTAACCCATATATAGGGTCACAGTTAGCCATGACTAGTTCTCCATAATGCCCACACACCCATAGTACCCACACACTATCCACACACTACCTACACACTCACACAAGGATATACAGTGAAATAAACTGCTGTACCTAAATATTATGTAACTCAAAATATATTCCCAAAACAGCACGTTTACAGTTAAAAATAATAAAAGCATAAATAATACAAACAAAATCAATTAATATGTTTTTTATTATTTTTAAATATCAGAAAAGATGGGTCAACGCTTCTTGTTGTTCTTTGTCTTTTTCCCAGTGAAGATGTAGTCTCCCCATGGCAGGTACTGGTCCTTTTGTACATGGCAGAAAGTGGTAGTTTCCTTCTTCTTCTTGTTGTTTTGAGGTTTAGTGTGCTTTGTGGTCTGCAGTTTGTTAGATCGGGGGCCCTTCTCCTTCACCTGGCAAGGCTTCACCTCAACCTTTGAAACTTTTGTTACAGTGCGTCAGAACACCATTGTGATTTACTGACACTAACAGCTCTCTCACTCAGGTCAAATCAAAATTTGACCATACAGAAAGAATTACGGTTTAATAAGGTTGGAATTTAAAGAAATTGACAACAAAATGAAGCTCTGTTTATCACTATAGTGTTGAGGACTGGTGTTTGTAGAGATGATGGATGGTGTTATAATATGTAATGATGATGGATGGTGTTATATGTAGTGATGAAGGATGGCGTTATATGTAGTAATGATGGATGATGTTATATGTAGTGATGATAGGAGGGTAATATATGTAGTGATGATGGATGGTGTTATATATAGTGATGATGCATGATGATATATGTAGTGATGATGGTTGGTGTTATATGTAGTGATGCTGGATGGTGTTATATGTAGTGATGATGGATAGAGTTATATGTAGTGATGATGGATGGTGTTATATGTAGTGATGATAGGAGGGTAATATATGTAGTGATGATGAATGGTGTTATATATAGTGATGATGCATGATGATATATGCAGTGATGATGGTTGGTGTTATATGTAGTGATGCTGGATGGTGTTATATGTAGTGATGATGGATAGAGTTATATGTAGTGATGATGGATGATGTTATATGTAGTGATGATGGGTGGTGTTATATGTAGTGATGTTGGATGGTGTTATATGTAGTGATGATGGATGCTATTATATGTAATGATGATAGGATGGT
Organism: Homarus americanus; assembly: GCF_018991925.1. Classification (NCBI taxonomy): domain Eukaryota; kingdom Metazoa; phylum Arthropoda; class Malacostraca; order Decapoda; family Nephropidae; genus Homarus; species Homarus americanus. Next base: position 5,558 of record NW_024717848.1, read on the forward strand.
TCTATATGTAGTGATGGATGGTGTTATATGTAGTGATGATGGATGATGTTATATGTAGTGATGATAGGATGGTTTTATATGTAGTGATGATGGATAGAGTTATATGTAGTGATGATGGATGATGTTATATGTAGTGATGATGGGTGGTGTTATATGTAGTGATGTTGGATGGTGTTACATGTAGTGATGATGGATGTTATTATATGTAGTGATGATAGGTTGGTTTTATATGTAGTGATGATGGATGGTGTTATATGTAGTGATGATGCATGATGTTATATGTAGTGATGATGGGTGGTGTTATATGTAGTGATGCTGGATGGTGTCTTATGTAGTGATGATGGATGGAGTTATATGTAGTGATGATGGATGATGTTATATGTAGTGATGATGGTTGGTGTTATATGTAGTGATGTTGGATGGTGTTATATGTCGTGATGGATGGTTCTATATGTACTGATGGTGGATGGTGTTATATGTAGTGATGATGGATCGTGTTATATGTAGTGATAATGGATAGTGTTATATATAGTGATGATGATGGATGGTGTTATAAGTAGTGATGATGGATGTTATATGTAGTGATGAAGGATGGTGTTAGTGAAGATTGTGAAGTGAGATGTAGTGAAGATTGTGAAGTGAGGTGTAGTGAAGATTGTGAAGTGAGATGTAGTGAAGATTGTGAAGTGAGATGTGGTGAAGATTGTGAAGTGAGATGTAGTGAAGATTGTGAAGTGACATGTAGTGAAGATTGTGAAGTGAGATGTAGTGAAGATTGTGAAGTGACATGTAGTGAAGATTGTGAAGTGAGATGTAGTGAAGATTGTGAAGTGACATGTAGTGAAGATTGTGAAGTGAGATGTAGTGAAGATTGTGAAGTGAGATGTAGTGAAGATTGTGAAGTGAGATGTAGTGAAGATTGTGAAGTGAGATGTAGTGAAGATTGTGAAGTGAGATGTAGTGAAGATTGTGAAGTGAGATGTAGTGAAGATTTTGAAGTGGGATGTAGTGAAGATTGTGAAGTGAGATGTAGTGAAGATTGTGAAGTGGGATGTAGTGAAGATTGTGAAGTGAGATGTAGTGAAGATTGTGAAGTGAGATGTAGTGAAGATTGTGAAGTGAGATGTAGTGAAGATTGTGAAGTGAGATGTAGTGAAGATTGTGAAGTGAGATGTAGTGAAGATTGTGAAGTGAGATGTAGTGAAGATTGTGAAGTGAGATGTAGTGAAGATTGTGAGGTGAGATGTAGTGAAGATTGTGAAGTGAGATGTAGTGAAGATTGTGAAGTGAGTTGTAGTGAAGATTGTGAAGTGAGATGTGGTGAAGATTGTGAAGTGAGATGTAGTGAAGATTGTGAGGTGAGATGTAGTGAAGATTGTGAAGTGAGATGTAGTGAAGATTGTGAAGTGAGATGTAGTGAAGATTGTGAAGTGAGATGTAGTGAAGATTGTGAAGTGAGAGATGTAGTGAGGTGTGAAGTGAGATGTAGTGAAGATTGTGGGTGAAATCTTAGTGAAGATTGTGAAGTGAGATGTAGTGAAGGGTGTGAAGTGAGGTGTAGTGAAGATTGTGGAGAGGTGAGATGTAGTGAAGATTGTGGGGAGGTGAGGGGAGATGTAAGGGGTGAAAGGGTGGTAGGAAGTGAGATCATGAGTAGAGGTGTAGAAATTGAGATGTAGTGAAGGTGTGAGAGTGAGATGTAGTGAAGATTGTGAAGTGAGAGGATGTGGTGAAGATTGTGAAGTGAGATGTAAGCGAGAAGAGTGTGAAGTGACATGTGAGTGGTGTGAAGTAAGATGTAGTGAAGATTGTGAAGTAAGATGTAGTGAAGATTGTGAAGTGAGATGTAGTGAAGATTGTGAAGAGAGATGTAGTGAAGATTGTGAAGTGAGAAGTAGTGAAGATTGTGAAGTGAAATGTAGTGAAGATTGTGAGGTGAGATGTAGTAAAGATTGTGAGGTGAGATGTAGTGAAGATTGTGAAGTGAGATGTAGTGAAGATTGTGAAGTGAGATGCAGTGAAGATTGTGAAGCGAGATGTAGTGAAGATTGTGAAGTGGAGATGTGGTGAAGATTATGAAGTGTGAGATGTGGTGAAGATTGTGAAGTGAGATGTGGTGAAGATTGTGAAGTGAGATATGGTGAAGATTGTGAAGTGAGATGTAGTGAAGGTTGTGAAGTGAGATGTAGTAAAGATTGTGTAGTGAGATGTGGTGAAGATTGTGAAGTGAGATGTGGTGAAGATTGTGAAGTGAGATATGGTGAAGATTGTGAAGTGAGATGTAGTGAAGGTTGTGAAGTGAGATGTAGTAAAGATTGTGTAGTGAGATGTAGTGAAGATTGTGAGATGTAGTGAAGATTGTGAAGTGAGATGTAGTGAAGATTGTGAAGTGAGATGTAGTGAAGATTGTCAAGTGAGATGTAGTGAAGATTGTCAAGTGAGATGTGGTGAAGATTATGAAGTGAGATGTAGTGAAGATTGTGAAGTGAGATATAGTGAAGATTGTGAAGTAAGAAGTGGTAAAGATTGTGAAGTAAGATGTGGTAAAGATTGTGAAGTGAGATGTAGTGAAGATTGTGAAGCGAGATGTAGTGAAGATTGTGAAGTGAGATGTAGTGAAGATTGTGAAGTGAGATGTAGTGAAGATTGTGAAGTGAGATGTAGTGAAGATTGTGGAGTGAGATGTAGTGAAGATTGTGAAGTGAGATGTAGTGAAGATTGTGAAGTGAGATGTAGTGAAGATTGTGAAGAGATGTAAAGATTGTGAAGTAAGATTATAAAGTAAACTGTAGTAATTGAGGTTAAACGAACGCGGGTTATTCTGTAGTGTATCCGTGTCTTGTTAACGTGGAACCAACATGGCGGTGGTTCTCAATATAGATACGTTATTTTGCCGGGAATTTCTGTCAAAACGAAATATGAATCAACCATATTTAGCCTAAATTAACCTAGCGGCTTTATTATATATTCTAAGATGTTTAAGTTGGATAGATCAGATCAGGTTAGGTTAAGTCAGGTTGGGTTAGGTTAGGTTAATTTTGTTAATTTTGCCACTTAGAGGCTAGTTTATTGTGCCCCCCATACTCATCCTGTGAGCGGTAGCGCAAAGAGATTACAAAGTGGTGTTAGATGAGGTAGGTGGTTAAGTTAAGTTTCAATAGGTTAGGTTAGATTACGTCAGGTTGGGTTAAGTTAGGTTAGGTAGGTAATAAGTAGATAGGTTACGGTGGTAGGTGGGAAAGTTAGGTTTGATTAGGTTAGCTTATGTCAGACGGGAGGTTAGGTTCGATTATGTCAGGTTAGATTCGATTATGTCAGGTTAGGTTAGATTACGTCAGGTTAGGTTAGATTACGTCAGGTTAGGTTAGATTATGTCAGGTTAGGTTCGATTATGTCAGGTTAGGTTCGATTATGTCAGGTTAGGTTAGATTACGTCAGGTTATTTTAGATTACGTCAGGTTAGGTTAGATTATGTCAGGTTAGGTTAGATTATGTCAGGTTAGGTTAGATTATGTCAGGTTAGGTTAGATTATGTCAGGTTAGGTTAGATTATGTCAGGTTAGGTTAGATTATGTTAGGTTAGATTACAGGTTAGGTTAGATTATGTAGGTTAGGTTAGGTTAGGTTAGTTAAAAAAGATTATGTCAGGTAGGTGGAGGTAGGTTAGGTTAGGTCGGCAGGTTTTAGTGTAGGAGCTTAAGTAATCCCGTAAAAATTTCATGTTAATTTTTGACACCATACATCGTAATAATCCTTATAAACTATGTTAAGGAACTGTGGTGTAATTTTTTCTGAACGGTTTATTATAAGTTTTATGCCATTAAAGAAGTTTTATCAAAGAGCGGCGTAATGAACCACAGACGTATTACCATTAAGCCCTAAGTAACTTAAAACATGACTAATAACCTATGAACATGTAGTATTATATGATTACAATTTAACATAATATATTATGAATGCTGTTATAATATCTTAAGTGTGTTACAAACATGGCTGCTCATATATGCCATCCTGTCTCTGGCAAAGAAGAGATTGCAGTAAGTAAAATTAATTGCTAAAGACAAATACTGGAAATTAAACATATACTTATTACCATTATCTGAAAAGCTTAGAACCACCGTTTTATATTTATTAAAAGTTTGTAGTGTTATACATCATGTGTATACAAGTCACAAGTTATTATTTACGACATTGCTTCAGTCCTCGTCATCAGAGTCTTCTGTGTACAACAGATTCCTTCACCTTGTTTAGGCATTTCTCATCATCTGCTTGACAGTTACACATCTCGGTGCATGTCATGCTATTCTTTCTGATTCTTTCTGTATGAACATGACAATGATCCACATTTCCTGCCGCCACATCCACATTTAACAAGTTCTGTGATTGCTTCTGGAGCTGGTGGTTGGTCTGATATTACTAGTATGAAACAGTCATTGTCAATCTTCCAGCCATGCTCTAATTGTGAAAGCATTTCACTGTCTGCATCACAAGACCACAGAAGAGCTTGATACCTTCCTCTCAATATATGATACTTTAGAGTTGCTGCAGTCGCTGGTAGTTCTCCAGCTTCTGCCTGCGTTATCTTGAAGAGATGCCATCTAAGTTTTGACAGTTTAGTGAAAGTCATTCGTGGACAGTAGAGCTTAAATACAAATTCCTTTAGACCAATATACTGTACATGTCTGCTGGAGGGCATTTGGTCTACTCAGCATCTTGAATGCATCTAGGACTTTTGTGTTAGATTTCATCAAAGTGCTCCAACATGCTTTCTTTCCTTTGCCAACAAATTTTCCAATGCAGTCAGATCCTGTGAAGGCATGGAAACCTGTAAGGCTCTCTGCCCAATGTGTCGTCGCTCACCAGTTCCTGTTATCATACTTGTATTTTCTCCAAGTTGAGGCTGCTTTAATATGCCAAACACATCAGTGTCTGGTGACTTGATATGTACAGTGCTGCCCTTCTGTGATGCATATACTGTATGTCCTGCTTAAGTTCTATAACTTGTGATAGCAATTTGATGGTTGAAGTCTTATTTGCTGCTTTCCACGACAGTAGATTAACCTTGGACAGCTTTTCCCAGATGCTCAATGGACCAACAATACGTTCCTTGACAAAATTTTCATAATTTTGTCTTCCAACTTCATATGCACATAGATTGTCATATTTGGCATTTTCTGGCATTACAGCTCCAGTTACCAAGTTTATAAGAGCATCATTTTCCTGGGATTACAGTCACCAATAACATTGTGTAGCTTCTGTACATCAGCATATTGACAGCTGACAATAGCTGTAGAGAGCTCATGGTGTTCTGTTCTTTTGTAATCTTTATGAGTTTGATATTTTATGTAATGAACTTAATTTGAAAACCCAAATGGTAGTATATGATCTTTTATCACCTTAGACACTCTGTGCGTCATGCCTCTCAAGTGATTTTTTTCCTCTCTTACTTCTCTGGACAAATACGACCTTTATCTCATCAGAAATAATATCACCATATATTTTCTTAATCTACAGGTGCCAAGGTTTAAAATGACGGATGGTGTTAAAAATTAACCTGAAATTTTTACGTGACCACATATTGTCTTGTTGGGTTTCTGAGAGAACTTCACGGCTAAATAGCGCCTCTGTATTGATAGCCGGTACATGTCGTAATATCCACCGCTCATAGTTAAATCTTTATGTCCGTTTATTTTGTCCTAATTTAAGTATCAAAGAGTGTTTTCATTTTTAAGTATCTTAAGTATCTTTTTTCCCCACTCCTAAGTATCTAAGTATGATTTATTTTCATTTTTAAGTAACTAACCATATTTTTGTTTTCATTATAAAATGTGATTGATATAGACAACAGAAGTAAATATCAGCTGGAGGTCGTAAACGAAGCTGATGTGAAGTATTTTGACTCACTGTTCCCACGAACTAATTGCTTCACTGGTTTATACCGAAGAAATAAAACCGTCAACGAACCATCCGATTCAAATGTGTCTTAGGCGATACAGGGTGTTTATGCGTCACTCTGATACCAAGAATGACTTTGTGTACTGTGGTGAAGCTGAGGGTAGGATAGGGTTGGGTTGGGTTGGGATGGGTTAGGATTACGCATGTGTGGGTATATTCTGTCGCATTTTATAGTTATCTTGCGTCTTTCTCTTTATTCCTTCTTTATCATGAGTATCTGTGCCTATTAATACACCACCTCGCAGGATAGTGGAAGAGGAATGGATAGTAACGAGATAATATTCTTCTAACATATACCTTAGCTTGATTACAGGTAACACCAGGTAGAAGTTACATGACTCTTAAGAGTTTTCCTCGACTTGGCTGATTCAACTGTAAGACTTGTTGTATTTATCCTTATTAAAATCCTCCACCTGTAAGACCCTCCACTTGTAAGACCCTCCACCTGTAAGACCCTCCACTTGTAAGACTCTCCACCTGTAAAACCCTTTAGGGATTTGAAATACCTTCTCGTCTTGGCTCCACTAGTACTGTACACACCCTCTCTAGCCTTAGTTTACAGTAATGTTGAAGTATATAGTGAAGACTCACAGCTTATGGGTTAGAAAAACAAAAGATGCTTGTTTTATTTATTTATTTATTTATAGTTTTTTTAGAATCCCCGAAAGTTAGAACAAAATGGCTGACGGGACTCACAAGCGGGCGGTGTTTACAGTATGGACCAAGAATAAAAAATAAATGAAAAATAAAATAAATAAATCGTAAATTGGTGCATTGTTTCTCCAGGGGTAATTATAGAAGTACAAATGTTCTCCAGCAGTGGGTAACGATCATAGTCACGTATAGAGCTTCCGACGCAGGTAGATTGATATAGATGCATTACCTGGAGTTAGTGGGTTACAGGGGCCTCTTACACGATAATATTAAAGGTGTTTTTTCCTTCTGTTTGTGGCACTTGAGGTGTTTAGGTTAGGTTTAATTAAAATGGTTTAGTTATAATAGTTATATTATGATAAGTTAAGTTGAATTTAGAACTTTTGATTTGCATATATCGTGTTTTAGAAGGATTTGTTAGCTAATAAGTTTAATTTGGATAAGTTTAGTTTAATTTAGATCATTTGATTTTACAAGGTCGTATTATAATGACTGGGAACCATATAGAAACCTGCTAGAGAAGTAAATATTTCTACGGCAGTGAATGAGTAAGTCAATAAGTGGTGTATAGAGCTGCTGATGCAACTTAAACGGTATATACTGTACATTAGGGAGTGACAGTTTGGCAAAAGTTTTCAAAATCAAGTGGCTTGGGTTGGATTATTTGTCTATCGGCCACGCTGGTTCCGAATATGTTTGAATCTTTAACATCAGTGCATTAAAAGGTTTGTGGATATTTTTCGGTTCGACATAAAAAAAACAAGAATAATGGTAGACATTCTTTATTATTGGCATGTATGCTTCAATTTATCAGCAGCACACTAGCACAGTTGGCACACTAACATTGGCTGTCCCCACAGTGTCCCCTCAGTCCCAGTGTCCCCACAGTCTAGCACTGGTAGTCCTCTTTCTTAGCCCTCCGCTTGTTTCTCTTCCTGGCCTCCAGCTTGTTCCAGGTGACCTGGTCCTGCTGCCAGGCAGAGCTGGCCACGTCTGCCGCCTCCGTGGTGAGCTTCACTCCTCTTTCCACTGCGGTGGTGGTGCAGGGCAGACCTGGCTCACTGTACGGTTCCTCCAGAAATTGCTCCAGTTCCTGGTCACTGTGCTGGAACAGGATGGGAGGGGAGGAGCTGGCCTTCTGCAGATCAACCAACTCTGACAGCTTGGTGGCTGCCAGATTCAGTTGAGGGTTCCTCACTTTCCTCACTGTCTTTCTCTTGTGCCTTTTTTCCTTCTTCCTCAGCTGCTTGATGATGTTTAGGGCCAACTCCCTCTCACTCTTGTCCATGGAGGCCAGCAGTGAGACCAGCACCACCTCGTGCTGGCCGAAGTAGCCGTTGAACTGGAGGTATGGAGTAAGCAGCTCCACTTCCTCCAGGGTGCAGTACGTCCTCACCCGGTTGATGATGGCGAGGAGGTGGCGTGGGCCCTCCAGTAGCAGATTCCTCTGCCTGATCTCCAGGAAGGAGGGCACGTAGATAAGGATGATGAAGGAGGTCATCCGTCTCTGTGACTCGCTGGGGGAGGTGGTGCTCATGTAGGCCCTCAGCTCCCTGCTCTCCGTGTTTTGCCATCTGGCGTTGGTCATGGCTCCGGCCCGTGCCCTGGCCCATCTCTCCTCAATGTGGCCGGACTCCACCGTCTTGGCCATCTCCAACAGATACCGGGTGTCCCAGCTGAACTCCTCCCAGACGACGGAGGGGATGGCATCCAGGAGAGACCTGAGGTAGGTGTTGGTGACGGCCTCGAATTCAACCACCGGAAGGTCCCACACGTTGCCGGTCAGCTTCCGAGCCTCCTCACCACTCCAGGAGGCGGGACCAGTGGTTGGGCCAACGTAATGGTTGAATAGATGGCCGAAGAGCTTCTCCAGACTGTGGATCAGGCAGTGGATGTGGAGGAGAGGCCGTCCCAACAGCCTTTCAAACTCGGCGATGAAACCGTGATTATAGCCACTCAGTTTGTTGCAACCGTCGCTAAGGACAACCAGGAGGTCGGTGGTGTCAATACCGCGCTCCTCCAGGAAGGCCAGCAGGCTGGTGGCCAGGTCTACCCCCTTTCCCCCCACCGGGACCAGGTGACCAAGGAACTCCTCACCAGGGAAGCCGATCACTGCACAGTCTTCCCTCTTTTTCATGGCGAATCTCTTGTGGTTCTTCTCACCTACACCAGTCACTATCTTGTTCTCATTGATCCTCTCATCTACCATGAGACCTCTGACCTTGAATCCCCTGAACTTTTCTTTTTTCTGTTCTCGTGACCTCTTCCTGACTCTCTCCACTTTCTTCCAGTTAGTCACTTTAGACTTGTCCCCTTCAGTTATGATGTTGTCTGCAGCTCTGATGGTGTTTGCGATGTGAGCCACTGCATCATTGGATACCTTGAACTTGTCAGCAGTTTCTCCGATCCTGTCCTCGGCTTCTTTCTCCCTTTTCCTTTTCTCTGATCTTGCTCTCCTGTCGACCATAGCCTTGAACTCATTGTCATTGACATCCTTATAATCACTATCTTCTTCCTGAGCACTGTCATCCACTGCCGACACTTTACACGACATCCTCTCCATCTCCTCCTTACTCTTTGACCTCATCTTCTCAGTTTTCCTCTCTTCCTCAGCCCTTTTCTTTGCCCTCTTCGCTTCCTTCTCCCTCTCTTCTTTCAGCTTGGCAGTCACACTTTTGTCAACGCCATCAATGCAGCCCTCCCTTCCCGGTTTCCTCTGGGCTGCCAGGAAGCTTTTCTCTCGTTCGTGCACTTTGCTGTCGTCTGCCACATCAAACAACTTCTCAGCTATATCCTCGAACCTCATCTTCAGCTTCCCGTTCTTCGTTTTCTTCCATTTCTGTTTCTGTCCATTTCCCTTCATCATCATCGTCTCCCTCTGCATCCTCCACAGGTCGTGGACTCTCATTTTCACCCTGATTTCAGAGATAGTGGGGACAGTGGCCTTCCTATACACATCCAGTACCTTCTCAGTCACCTTGTTGGTGGCATCCATATAATCAAAAGCATTTGTTCTTCTCCTTAACCTCTCGTTTTCTGCTTCATAAGCCAGGGCACTTCTAACTTCCTTGTTCAGAGGCAACTTGTTAGATGGCAGAGGCATCCGAACCCCGAACACCTTATCGTTACCCTGGCGCAGCTGAGTGTTGCTAATCTTAGGACGACCCATCTTGGTGGCGGCCCTTTGAACTAACTGCAAAACAACACAGAAAAAACAACTTTCAGCACTTCAATATCACCACCTATTGAACAATATTTTATTCAAAAGTACGGATTGAGATTTTGTCCTTAACTGTCCAAGTCAAGCTACTTGGGCTGAATTCGTTGATCAGTCCTGGGACGAATATTACCAACGGCGTGAATAGATTCCGTGGAATAAATTCAGGGCATTCCCGTCCAGGGAGCCTCAACAAACTCTGTAAATATTGCCATTGGCCTGCCATTGGCCTGCCATTGGCACATATACGGAGTTTGGTAATGTTCCATGAGCGGGAATGTCCTGAATTCATTCCACGGAATCTATCCATGCCGTTGGTAATATTGGGCCCTGGTTTTCGAAATATACGTATGTGGTGACTTGCAGCAAAAATATCGGCATAATTTGTAGCGCATTGAGTTGTAAAACAATAGCATATTATGAACCAGTGTACACAGTAGTCGAATAATCCAATTCAATAACTTGATTTTAACAGGTTGTGCCACATTGCCAGTCCCTTTATTATTTACAGTTTTTTCGCGTTTTCATGCCAAACCCAAAAGTATCCACAAACCTTCTAATGCAATGATGTAAAAAACTCAAACATATTCGGAATTAGCGTGGCCGATAGACAAATAATCCAACCCAAGCAATTAGATTTTGAAAACTTTGCCAAACTGTCACTCCCTACTGTACATTATATGTTATCAGAGCTTTCCTGTTGTACGTAACCGCCTCCGTCAAAGTGTCTTAGTGGCTCATGTGAAGATTAGCCTCTAGTTTATTTAACCTCAAGATTAACTACACTGGCACTGCCTGACCTGACCTGACCTACCCTAACCTAACCTAACTTAACCTAACCTAACTTAATCCAACCTAACTTAACTTCCCAGGTAGCGTTAGGTTAATCATTAGTTGAAATAAGCTGGGAGGGTTAATCTTCAGGTAATCTATCTTAATTAACAATTTTGGTCAGGTGAGGCCTTCCTTACCTTACTCGATAGCAGGAGGAGGAGGACTTGCTAACATCTATTGGGGATCATCGTCAACTGGCTGCAGATATATTGAATAATTGTTTACCTTCGTGGCTTTAAGGAAACACATTCAACACTATAAGATTCATCTTTGCCTAATACACAATACAGTAATTGATTATTGTATTCTAACAAAATTTACGGTGTATCTGTGAATCCAGATTTATTGGTTTGACTCAGTGAATGAGAAACCGGTTGGTGTGTATTGTGGTAAACATCCTTAAGAGCAGCTTCATGTGTTCTTACGACCTCAAAGTAAATAATACAAAAGGTAATAACATCTTACCCCTTGGTCAACAATATGTAGATGTCAATTGTGTAATTTTTCTACCTCTTAGTGCCCCCTGAGGAGAAAGCAATGTCAATGTTGATTTATTTTGGTCACAACACACGGTAGTAGATTATTTTTTCCTATTTAACTAAATAATTAACACTATGTAGCTAACTAATTATATGACTCAAAGATGGTAACCAATATGGCGTCGATATTGTTCACATACTCTGTGATTAATAGATGTATTGTCTGTTTAATTTTAGGGAAGAATTTAATTTATAAACTTTTGAGAATCTGGATACAGGAGTTTTGTCTTTGTGTGTGTGTGTGGTGGTGGATGACGGATATTTCTCTATGGTGTGTGTTATCCGATATCAAAAGTTTAACTGTAAGTCGAAGGAACGTTTGTAATGTGACTTATCGCGAAATTGTAACTTGAAAATTCTTTTTGTGAAAAATATTTCTCATAAAGTTTGGCAGTAAATGAAGTATTACATCAAGGTGTAAATTCTGTAGTTCCTTTGTGGAGCAATTACTCATGTGGATTGATAAGAGCTACCCAGGGTGTAAGACCCAGAGTAGAAAGCCTTAAGACTCACCTGAGGCTGAAAAGATTCTTGTGAAAACGTCTTTAGGTATTGAAACTTTAATTACAGTAATAAAAATATAATCTATCGAAACATTCCTTCACCCAAGGACAACCAATGATACAGGTGGTGTAATAGCTCTTTAAAAATTCTCCGTTTGATATAATAACACCACACATGAACTTATAATGTGCAATATCTTGATAACACATTAGCTGCAACATTACACATAGTCCAGTGTATGTGTAGTGAGGGACATCTACCTAAATGAGTTACAGAATGTGGGGTTGAGGCAAAAAATGTTGGGACATGTTTGAGATCATCAGTTGAGCCAAACGTTTTTACTCAATATTGTTTTAATGGTATTTTAGAGCGACCGAAAAATGTAAACAAAATGGCCGGCTAGGTGACACATACCTTACAAGAATTAAACATGAGATCACACACACACACACACACACACACACCAGTTTTACCCACATTATCACCAGACTATCGGCATACCTGGTCGGTGGACACCTGCCTTCTCCTCCTCCTCACCTTGCTGTACCTGCCCTGCCCCGAGTGTACACATATTTATGTATGTTTTTATGTGTGTATGTTTATGTACGTGCGTGTTTTGAGTGTGTGTCAATTACTTGCTCGTAAACACACCAATAAAATTCCCTTTGAAAGTCTTGCCAATGGTTTTATGACACTAACTGACAATGTTATTTTTTATCAAGAGAATAAAATTGAGTCTTTAATGCTTACTATGTTTGTTTTGTTTTTTAGTCCTGTTGTGGCTGTAGTGTTATGTATTTTGTATTTGTATTTATGCTGTTATTTTGTTTACTGTAGACGGTAATTAGATTGGATAATGCTAGAAGGAGTTATTGATGGTGGTTTAATGGGATTATATCGTAGGTGGATTAATGGTACCTTATGGTAATTAAAATCAGGATCGCCGCCACAATGTAATTAAGGTCAAGCCCACAGCCACAATATAATAACTAAAATCACGCCCACAGCCACAGTATATTAAAAATCACGCCCACAGCCACAGTATATTAAAATTCACGCCCACAGTCACAGTATATTAAAAATCACGCCCACAGCCACAGTATATTAAAAATCACGCCCACAGCCACAGCATATTAAAAATCACGCCCACAGCCGCGGTATATTAAAAATCAGAGCCACAGTATGTTAAAAATCACGCCCACAGCCGACATTGTCCCACCTCCTTCCATTACTCTAGGTCCGAACACACTCCAGGTTGTAGATTCCACGAAGCTCCTCGGCGTCACCATAGACAACAAACTAAATTGGAAACCACACGTCAGTGAAGTTGTCAAATCCTCCAGTTTCCGTCTCCACCTCCTCCGCCGACTCAAGTCCCTCGGCGCTCCTGCACCCGAGCTCCTCAGTGTTTA
>NW_024717849.1:0-12449 GCF_018991925.1 Homarus americanus
GGTGCACCTGGGGTGTGTGAGGTGTGCCTGGGGAGTGTCTGGGGTGTGCCTGGGAGTGTCAGGGGTGTGCCTGGGGTGTGTGGGGTGTGCCTGGGGTGTCTGGGGTGTGCCTGGGGAGGTCTGAGGTGTGCCTGGAGTGTCTGGGTTTACCTGGGGAGTGTCTGGGGGTGTGCCGGGTATCAGAGAAATACCTGGGAGTGTCAGAGGTACCTGGGGTGTCTGGGGTGTGCCTGGGGTGACAGAGGGGTGCCGGGAGTGTGGGGTGTGCCTGGGGAGTGTCAGGTGTACCTGGAAGTGTCTGAGGTGTGCCTGGAGTGTCTGAGGTGTACCTGGGGTGTCTGAGGTGTACCTGGGAGAGTCAGAGAGAACCAGGGGTGTGACAGGAGTATGTGGGGAGTGTGAGGGGTGTGCCTGGGGTGTCAGGGGTGGCCTGAGGTGTCTGGGGTGTGCACCTGAGTGTCTAGGGGGCACTGGGGAGTGTCTGAGGTGTGCCTGGGTGTCTGAGGTGCACCTGGGAGTGTCTGAGGTGCTGCAGGGAGTGTCTGGTGCACCTGGGGTGTCTGAGGTGTGCCTGGGAGTGTCTGGGGTGTGCCTGGGAGTGTCTGGGGTGCACCTGGGGTGTCTGGGGTGCCTGGGAGTGTCTGAGGTGCACCTGGGAGTGTCTGAGGTGCACCTGGGGTGTCTGAGTGCACCTGGAGTGTCTGGGGTGCTGGCAGTGTCTGAGGTGCACCTTGGAGTGTCTGGGGTGTGCCTGGCAGTGGGAAGAACCAGGGGTGTGACAGGGTATGGGTGTGGGGTGTGTGTGCCTGGGGTGTGGGGTGCACCTGGGGTGTCTGAGGTGCACCTGGGGTGCCTGGGGTGCACCTGGGGTGTCTGGTGCTGCCTGGGGTGTCTGGGGAGCACCTGGGAGTGTCTGAGGTGCACCTGGGAGTGTGTGAGGGTGTGCCTGGGGTGTCTGGGGTGTGCCTGGGGTGTCAGGGGGTGTGCCTGGGGTGTGTGGGGTGGCCTGGGTTGTCTGAGGGGTGTGCCTGGGAGGTCTGGGGTGTGCCTGGGTCTGAGTGTACCTGGAGTGTCTGGGGTGTGCCTGGAAGTGTCGGGGTGTGCCGGGGTGTCTGAGGTGTGCCTGGCAGTGTCAGAGAAGAACCAGGAGTGTGACAGGGAGTATGTGGGAGTGTGAGGTGTACCTGGGAGTGTCTGAGGGTGCACCTGGGAGTGTCAGAGGTGCACCTGGGAGTGTCTGAGGTGCACCGGGAGGTGTCTGAGGTGCACCTGGGAGTGTCTGAGGAGCACCTGGGGTGTCTGAGGTGCACCTGGGAGTATGTGAGGGGTGTACCGGGTGTCTGAGGTGTGTACCTGGGGTGTGGGGGTGGCCTGGGGTGTGTGTGAGGGTGTACCTGGAGTGTCTGAGGTGTACCTGGGAGAGTCTGAGGTGTACCTGGGAGTGTCAGGGGTGCTCCTGGTAGTGTCAGGGTGTACCTGGGAGTGTCAGGGGTGTACCTGGGAATGTCAGTGGTGTACCTGGGAGTGTCAGGGTGTACCTGGGAGTGTCAGAGGTGTACCTGGGAAGTGTCAGAGGGGTGTACCTGTGGAGTGTCTGAGTGTTCTGGGAGTGTCTGAGGTGTGACCTGGTGTGTCAGAGGTACCTGGGAGTGTCAGGGGTGCACCTGGGAGTGTCTGAGGTGCACCTGGGAGTGTTTGAAGTGCACCTGGGTGTCAGTGTGGTGTACCTGGGAGTGTCAGTTGTACCTGGGGTGTCTGAGGTGTACCTGGGGTGTCAGAGGTGTACCTGGGAGTGTCAGGGTGTACCTGGGAATGTCAGAGGTGTGCCTGGGAGTGTCAGAGGTGTACCTGGAGTGTCAGAGGTGTACCTGGGAGTGTGCAGGGGTTTTCACCTGGGAGTGTCTGAGGTGTACCTGGGGTGTCAGAGGTATACCTGGGAGTGTCAGAGAAGTACCTGGTAGTGTCTTGGGTGTGGCTGGGGTGACAGGGGTACCTGGGAGTGTCTGGGGTGTACCTGGGAGTGTCAGAGTGTACCTGGAAGTGTCTGAGGTGTGACCTGGGTGTCTGAGGTGTACCGGAGTGTGAGGTGTACCTGGGAGAGTCAGAGGAGAACCAGGGAGTGTGACAGGAGTATGTGGGAGTGTGAGAGGTGTACCTGGAGTGTCAGAGGTGTACCTGGGAGTGTCTGAGGTGTTCCTGGGAGTGTCTGGGGAGTTCCTGGGAGTGTCTAAGGTGTACCTGGGAGTGTCAGAGGTGTACCTGGGGTTTGACAAAGCTCAAATCTGTCTGCTATTTCTAAAAACTCTCCTACGATACGCTCATCCTTCCTTACTATGAATACTTTGACATTTCAAGCTCAAAGATTCAAAACCCTTCCTCCAACTCGCTCCGTTCCTCTTTGACATAGCTCAAAGACTTTACTCATCTTTCTTCCCAAACCCCCACTTACATTTCCATGTTTTCACCTTCCCTGTTACTTTGACCGTGGGTGCCTGTGCGTCCGTCCACCTGCGCTTCTCGGTTTGTCAAAGGTGTACCTGGGAGTGTCATTGGTGTACCTGGGAGTGTCAGGGTGTCACCTGGAAGTGTCAGAGGTGTACCTGGGAGTGTCTGAGGTGTACCTAGGAGTGTGAGAGGTGTACCTGGGAGTGTCAGGGGTGTACCTGGGAGTGTGAGAGGTGTACTTGGGAGTGTCAGGGGTGTACCTGGGAGTGTCAGCAGTGTGACCTGGGAGTGTCAGGGGTGTACCAGGAGTGTCTGAGGTGTACCTGGGAGTGTCTGAGGTGTACCTGGGAGTGTCAGGGGTGTGCCTGGGGTGTGAGGTGTGCTCTGGAGTGTCAGAGTGTACCTGGAAGTGTCAGAGTGTGCACTGGGTGTCTGAGGTGTACCTAAGTGTGAGAGGTGTGCCCTGGAGTGTCAGGGGTGTACCTGGGAGTGAGAGGTGTGCTTGGGAGTGTCAGGGGTGCCTGGAGTGTCAGCAGTGTACCGGAGTGTCAGGGGTGTACCAGGGTGTCTGGTGTGCCTGGGAGTGTCTGAGGTGTACCTGGGAGTGTCAGAGATGTACCAGGGGTGTCAGTGGGTTTCTGGGATGTCAGAGGTGTACCTGGGAGTGTCAGAGATGTACCAGGGAGTGTCAGTGGGTTCCTGGGAGTGTCAGTGGTGTGCCTGGGAGTGTCAGTGGTGTGCCTGGGAGTGTCAAGGGTGTGCCTGGGGTGTCAGGGGTGTACAAGGGAGTGTCTGAGGTGTGCCTGGGGTGTCTGAAGTGTACCTGGGAGTGTCAGAGATGTACCAGGGAGTGTCAGTGGAGTTCCTGGGGTGTCAGTGGTGTACCTGGGAGTGTCAGTGGTGTCTGGGTGTCAGAGGTGTACCTGGGAGTCAGAGGTGTACCTGGGAGTGTCAGAGGTTTACCTGGGAGTGTCAGAGGTGTACCTGGAGTGTCTGAGGTGTGCCAGGGGGTGTCATTGGAGTACCTGGGAGTGTCAGAGGTGTGCCTGGGAGTGTCAGAGGTGTGCCTGGGAGTGCAGGGGTGTGTACCTGGGGTGCAAGGGTGTGCCTGGGGGTGTAGGTGATGCCTGTGAGTGTGGAGGTGTGCCTGGGGTGTCGGAGGTGTGCTTAGGAGTGTCAGGTGGCACCTGGGAGTGTCAGGGTGTACCTGGAGTGTCAGGTGTGTATCTGAGAGTGTGAGAGATGTACCTGAGAGTGTCTGAGGTGTACCTGGGGAGTGTCTGAGGGTGTACCTGGGGTGTCTGAGGTGTGCCTGGGGTGTCAGGTTGTACCTGGGGTGTGTAGGGGTGTCTGGGGTGTCAGGTGTGTACCAGGGAGTGTCAGAGGAGTACCTGGGGGTGTCAGAGGTGTGCCTGGGAGTGTCAGAGGTGTACCTGGGAGTATTGAAGGTGTACCTGGGGAGTGTATGAGGTGTAACTGGCAGTGTCAGAGGTGTGCCTGCAGTGTCAGAGGTGTACCTGAGTGTCAAGGTGTGCCTGGGTGTCTGAGGTGTACCTGGGTGTCAGAGGTATACCTGGAGGTGTCTGGGGTGTACCTGGGAGTGTCAGAGTTGTACCTGGGGTGTCAGAGGTGTACCTGGGGTGCCAGAGGTGTACCTGGGAGTGTCAGTGGTGTGCCTGGGAGTGTCAGGGTGTACCTGGGGTGTCTGAGGTGTACCTGGAGTGTATGAGGTGTACCTGGGCGTGTCAAAGGTGTACCTAGAAGTGTCAGAGCTCTACCTGGGAGTGTCTGAGGTGTACCTGGGAGTGTTAGAGGTGTACCTGGGAGTGTCAAAGGTGTACCTTTGGAAGAAGCAATCAGTGTCAAGTTCATTCCCAAACTAGTGAAACACCACGACTTAACCCCAGTAGAAAGAACACTTCTTGCACTTCCACCAAGACTGGGAGGGATGGGACTAACCAATCTAGAGGAGATTGCTGACTCTGAACATCAAAATTCACATAAGCTCACGGCGGCCCTCACTGACCACATAATAGCCCAGAATGCAACAGGGAAGTGGACACCAGCGAAGTTAATAAGATCCGTAGATCCATTACAACAGATCGGCAGCACTGCCAAAATGACATGTTGCAGCAACTATTGCTGCAGGTTCCAAAAAATTTGACAAAAAAGTAGCTATAGGCGCGGAGGTGGGCGCCTCGAACTGGTTAACTACGTTACCGATAAGGGCCAAATGGTTTCAGCCTTAACAAACAAGAATTTACAGATGCCATTGCTCTAAGGATGCGGTTTGGCCAGTAGATGGTTTGCCCTCCCAATGCGTGTGTGGCTATTCTATGATGGCGATCACGCCATGGTTTTGCAGAAGGGGCTTCATATGCATGAGGCATGACGAGGTAAGGGATCTCACAGCAAATATGTTGAAGGAAATCTGCCGGGACGTCATGGTGAGAGAGCCCCTCCTTCCACTGGATGGCGAGATCCTCCAACACAGGACTTCAAACACATCTAACGAAGCCGGTGGACGTCAGTGCTCGAGGGTTCTGGACGCGGGGACAGCGAGCTTTCTTCGACATCAGGGTTTTTGATCCCATGGCCGTTTGTCACCGTAACCTAGCTCTCGATGCTGCACATAGGAGGAGCGAGAACGACAAGAAAGGGCATATGGGGAGAGAATTCAAATGTTGATCAAGGCAGCTTCCTCCTCTAGTGTTCACAACCTCTGGTGGGATGGGCCCCAAGTGCAAGATGTTTCTACGAGACTCGTGAGCTGATCTCCGACAGAAGCAGCAGCCCAGAAGTTATGTCACAGCCTGGATGAGATGTCGACTGTCCTTCTCTCTCTTCGGTCGGCTTTGCTCTGCCTCAGGGGAAGGAGAGCTTCTGCCCTACTCCGACAACTGCTGCAGATATTGACTATGAGGCTACAGTCACTGAATGCCGCATGGATCTGCGGCTCAACTAATTAACACAGATAGGATAGCTTCTTATGTATTAGGATATAAAATATTAAGGTAAATAAATGGTGGCGAAGGTGTGGCTATTGGGGGAGCTGGAGGCCACGTTTGAAAAAAAAAAAAAAAGTGTCTGGTATACGTGGAAGTGACTGAGGTGTACCTGGGAGTGTCAAGTGGACCTGGTAGTGTCAGAGGTGTACCTGGGAGTGTCAGTGGTGTACATGGGAGTGTCTAGGTGTACCTGGGAGTGTCGGAGGTGTACCTGGGAGTGTCGTAGGTGTACCTGGGAGTGTCAAAGGTGTACCTGGGAGTGTCAGTGGTGTACCTGGGACTGTCGGAGGTATACCTGGGAGTGTCAGAGGTGAACCTGGAAGTGTCAGCGATGTGTGCCAGGGAGTGTCTGAGGTGTACCTGGGAGTGTATGAGGTGTACCTGGGCGTGTCAAGGTGTACCTGGAAGTGTCAGAGGTGTACTGGAATGTCTGAGGTGTGCCTGGGGTGTCTGGTGTAACTGGGGAGTGTCTGAGGTGTACCTGGGGAATGTCAGAGGGTGTGCCTGGGAGTGTCAAGGGTGTGCTTGGAAGTGTCTGTGGTGTCACGTGGAAGTGACTGGGGTGTACCTGGGAGTGTCAGAAGTGGACCTGGGGTGTCAAGGTGTGCCTGGGAGTGTCAGTGGTGTACCTGGGAATGTCTGGGGTGTGCCTGGGGGTGTCAGTGGTGTGCCTGGGGTGTCGGAGGTGTGCCTGGGAGTGTCAGAGGTGTACCTGGAAGTGTCAGAGACTTGGGAGTGTCAGTGGAGTACCTGGGGTGTCAGTGGTGTACCTGGAGTGTCGGAGGTGTGCCTGGGAGTGTCAGAGGTGTACCGGGAGTGTCAGAGATGTGCTTGGGGTGTCAGTAGTGCCTGGAGTGTCAGTGGTGGCCTGGGAGTGTCAGTGGTGTATGGGGTGTCAGAGGAGAACCTGGAAGTGTCAGAGGTGTGCCTGGGAGTGTCTGGGGTGTGCGTGGGGTGTCAGAGGTGTGCCTGAGGTGTCTGGGTGTGTCCTGGGTGTCAGGGGTGTACCTGGGGAGTGTCTGAGGTGTGCGTGGGAATTGTCTGGGGTGTGTGCGTGGGAGTGTCAGGGTGTGCCTGGGAGTGTCTGGGGTGTACCTGGGAGTGTGAAGGTGTGCCTGGGGTGTCAGGGGTGTGCCTGGGGTGCCAGAGGTGTACCTGGGGTCAGTGGGGTGTGCCTGGGGTCAGGGGTGTGCCTGGGGTGTCTGGGGTGTGCCTGGGGTGTGGGGGTGTGCCTGGGCGTGTCAAGGGTGTGCCGAAAGTGTCAGAGGTGTGCCTGGGGGAGTGTGAGAGTGTACCTGGGGTGTGGAGGGTGTACCTGGGGTGTCAGGGGTGTGCCTGGGATGTGAGGAGGGTGTGCCTGGGGAGTGTCAGGGGTGTGTACCTGGGGTGTCAGCGGTGTGCCGGTGTTAGGGGTGTACCTGGGAATGTCAGAGGTGTGCACCTGGGGTGTCTGAGGTGTACCTGGGGAGTGTCTGATGTGTGCCTGGGGTGTCAGAGTTGTGCCTGGAAGTGTCAGAGGTGTGCCTGGGTGCCAGAGGTGTGCCTGGGTGTCAGTGGTGTGCCTGGGGTGTCAGAGGTGTGCCTGGGGGTGTCTGAGGTGTGCCTGGGGTGTGTGGGGTGTGCCTGGGCGTGTCAAGGTGTGCCTGGAAGTGTCAGGTGTGCCTGGGGAGTGTCGGAGGTGTACCTGGGTGTCAGGGGTGTACCTTGGTGTGCTGGTGTGGGGTGTGCCTGGGGTGTGGGGTGTCAGGTGTCAATGGTGTGGCTGGGGTGTCAGTGGTGTGCCTGGGGGTGTCGAGAGTGTGCCTGGGAGTGTCAGAGGGTGTGCCTGGAAGTGTCAGAGATGTACTGGGGAGTGTCAGTGGAGTACTGGGGTGTGGTGTGATGCCTGGGAGTGTCAGAGGTGTGCCTGGGAGTGTCAGGGTGTACCTAGAGTGTCTGGGTTGGCTGAGTTTCTGGGGTGTGCCTGAGTGTTGGAGGTGTGCCTGGGGTGTCGGGAGGTGTGCCTAGGAGGTGTCAGTTGTGCTGGGGTGCCAGGGGTGGCACTGGGGTGTGAGTGGCACCTGGGGTGTCTGAGGTGTGCCTGTGAGTGTTGGAGGTGTAACTGGGGAGTGTCTGGGGGTGCAGGGTGTGGGGTGTACCTGGAGTGTCTGGGGTGTGCCTGGGGTGTCTGAGGTGTGCCTGGGGAGTGTGGGGTGTGCCTGGGGTGTCAGAGGGTGTGCCTGGGGTGTGGGGGTGTGCCTGGAGTGTCTGAGGTGTGCCTGTGAGTGTTGGAGGTGTGCCTGTGGTGTTTGGAGGTGTGTCATGGGGTATCGGAGGTGGACTTGGGAGTGTCAGGAGGTGGACCTGGGGTGTCAGTGCAGAGGGGTGTCAGGGGTGTGCCAGGGGGTGTGGGGTGTGCCTGGAGTGTCTGATGTGGCCCTGGGGTGTCAGAGATGTGCAGGTGTGTTGGAGTTCTTGGGGTGTCAGTGGGTCCTGGGGTGTCAGTGGTGTGCCTGGGGTGTCAGTGGTGTACCTGGGTGTCAGAGTGTACTCCAGGAGTGGCAGAGGTGTACCTGGGGTGTCAGAGATGTACCAGGGGTGTCAGTGGGTTCCTGGGGTGTCAGTGGTGTGCCTGGGGTGTCAGAGATGTGCAGGGGTGTCAGTGGGTTCCTGGGAGTGTCAGTGGTGCCTGGGGTGTCAGTGGTGTACCTGGTGTGGGGGTGTGCCTGGGAGTGTCAGTGGTGTACCAGGGGGTGTCTGAGGTGTGCCTGGGAGGTCAGGGGTGTACCTGGGGTGTCAAGAATGTGCCAGGGAGTGTCAGTGGGTTCCTGGTAGTGTCAGTGGGTGTACCTGGGAGTGTCAGTGGTGTGCCTGGGTGTGGTGTGCCTGGGAGCGTTAGAGTGTGCCTGGGAGTGTCAGAGGTGTGCAAGTGTCAGAGTTGTGCCTGGTGTCTGGGGTGTGCAGGGGGTGTCAGTGGAGTGCCTGGGGAGTGTCAGGGGTGTGCCTGGGTGTCAGGGTGTGCCTGGGAGTGCCAGGGGTGTACCTGGGGAGTGCCAAGGGTGTGCCTGGGGAGTGTGAGGTGTACCTGTGAGTGTTGGAGTGTGCCTGGGAGTGTCGGAGGTGTACCTGGGGTGTCGGAGGTGTACCTGGGAGTGTCAGGGTGTACCTGGGAGTGTCGGAGGTGTCTGAGAGTGTGAGAGGTGTGCCTGGGGTGTCTGGTGTGCCTGGGTGTCTGGGGTGTGCCTGGGGTGTCTGGGGAGGGTGTGCCGGGTGTATGGTGTGCCTGGGAGTGTCGAGGTGTGCCAGGGAGTGTCAGAGGGTACCTGGGAGTGTCAGAGGTGTGCCAGGGGTGTCAGAGGTGTGCCTGGGGTATTGGAGGTGTGCCTGGGGTGTATGAGGTGTGGCTAATGTCAGAGGTGTAACTGGCAGTGTCAGAGGTGTACCTGGAAGTGTCAAGGGTGTACCTGGGGAGTGTCTGAGGTGTACCTGGGAGTGTCAGAGGTTTACCTGGAAGTGTCTGAGGTGTGCCTGGGGAGTGTCAGGTTGTGCACCTGGGAGTGTCAGAGGTGTGCCTGTGAGGTGCCAGAGGTGTGCCTGGGAGTGTCAGTGGTGTGCCTGGGAGTGTCAGAGTGTGTGCCTGGGAGTGTCTGGGGTGTGCCTGGGGAGTATGAGGTGTGCCTGGGCGTGTCATGGGTGTGCCTAGAAGTGTCAGAGGTCTGCCTGGGAGTGTCTGAGTGTACCTGGGAGTGTCGGAGGTATGCCTGGGGTGTGGTGCCTGGGGTGTCGTGGGTATGCCTGGGAGTGTCAGAGGTGTGACAGGGGTGTGTCAGGTGTGCCTGGGAGTGTCTGGTGTGCGTGGAGTGTCAGCGATGGATCAGGAGTCTCTGAGGTGTACCTGGGGTGTATGAGGTGTGCCTGGGCGTGTCAGGGGGGACGTGGAGTGCCAGAGGGTGTACCTTGGAATGTCTGGGGGTGGACCTGGGAGTGTCGAGGGTGTGCCTGGGGTGTCAAGGTGTACCTGGAAGTGTCTGTGGTGTGCGTGGAGTGACTGAGGTTATCCTGGGCGTGTCAAGGTGTGCCTGGAAGTGTCGGAGGTGTGCCTGGAGTGTCAGAGGTGTGCCTGGTGTCAGGGGTGTGCCTGGGGGTTGCCTGAGGTGCCTGGGACTGTCAGGTGTACCTGTGAGTGTCAGTGGTGTGCCTGGGAGTGTCAGTGGTGTGCCTGGGGTGTCAGAGGTGTGCCTGGGAGTGTCAGGGTGTGCCTGGGAGTGTCAGGGTGTGCCTGGGGTCTGGGGTGTGCAAGGGGTGTCAGTGGAATGCCTGGGGGTGTCAGAGGTGTGCCTGGGAGTGTCTGGGGTGCCTGGGTGTGTTAGAGATGTACCAGGGAGTGTCAGTGGGTTCACTGGGGGTGTCAGTGGTGTGCCTGGTGTCAGCAGGGTGCCTGGGGGTGTCAGGGTGTACCTGGGGTGTCTGAGGTGTGCCTGGGGTGTCTGAGGTGTGCCTGGGGTGTCTGGGGTGTGCAAGGGGTGTCAGTGAAATGCCTGGGAGTGTCAGAGGTGTGCCTGGGAGTGTCAGAGGTATGCCTGGGTGGCAGGGGTGTACCTGGGTGCAGGGGTGTGCCTGGGGTGTCTGGGGTGTGCCTGTGGGTGCTGAGGTGTGCCTGGGGTGTCTGAGGTGTGCCTGGGGTGTGTGGGGTGTGCTGGGGAGTGTCAGGTGTGTGCCAGGGTGTCAGAGGAATGCCTGGGGTGTCAGTGGTGTGCCTGTGGGGTGTCAGAGGTGTGCCTGGGGTACCGGGTGTGCCGGGTTGTGTAGGATGTACCTGGCAGTGTCAGAGGTGTGCCTGGCAGTGTCAGAGGTGTACCTGGGAGTGTCAAAGGTGTACCTGGGGTTTCTGGGGGTGCCTGGGGTGTCAGAGGTGTACCTGGAGTGTCTGAGGTGTACCTGGGGTGTCAGAGTTGTACCTGGGAGTGTCAGAGGTGTGCCTGGGAGTGTCTGGGTACCTGGGAGTGTGAGAGGTGTTCCTGGAAGTGTCAGAGGTGCACTTGGGAGTGTCAGTGGAGTGCCTGGGAGTGTCAGAGGGTGTGCCTGGGGTGTCTGAGGGTGTGCATGGGGTGTCTGGGGTGTGCCTGGGGTGTCTGGGGTGTGCCTGGGGTGTCATGGTTGTACCTGGGAGTGTCAGGGTGTGCCTGGGGTGTCAGTGGTGTACCTGGGGTGTCAGTGGTGTGCCTGGGGTGTCTGAGGTGTACTGGGTGTGTATGAGGTTTACCTGGGCGTGTCAAGGTGTATCTGGAAGTGTCAGAGGTGTACCTGGGAGTGTCTGGGTGTACCTGGGGAGTGTGAGAGTGTACCAAGTGTCAGGGTGTGCCTGGGGGTGTCAGGGTGTGCCTAGGAGTGTCTGAGGTGTACCTGGGAGTGTTGGGGTGTACCTGTGAGTGTTGGAGGTGTGCATGGGGTCAGAGGTGTGCCTGGGAGTGTCAGAGGTGTGCCTGGGGAGTGTCAGGGTGTACCTGGGAGTGTCAGAGTGTGCCTGGGGTGTCTGGGGTGTGCCTGGGAGTGTCAGAGGTGTACCTGGGGGTGTCAGGGGTGTACCTGGGGTGTCAGAGGTGTGCCTGGGAGTGTCAGGGGGTGTACCTGGGAGTGCAAGGGTGTGCCTGGGGAGTGTCTGGGGTGTACCTGTGGTGTTTGGAGGTGTACCTGGGGTGTCGGAGGTGTGCCTGGGAGTGTCGGAGGTGTGCCTGGGAGTGTCAGAGGTGTGCCTGGGAGTGTCAGGTGCTCAGAGGTGTGAGATGTGCCTGGGGTGTCTGAGGTGTGCCTGGGAGTGTCTGAGGGGTGTGCCTGGGAGTGTCTGGGGTGCCTGGGGTGTATGAGGGTGTGCCTGGGAGTGTCAGGTGTGTGCAGGGGGAGTGTCAGAGGGTACCTGAGTGTCAGAGGGGTGTACCAGGGAGTGTCAGAGGTGTGCCTGGGGAGTATTGGGTGTACCTGGGGTGTATGAGGTGTGGCTGGCAATGTCAGAGTGTGCTGGCAGTGTCAGAGGTGTACCTGGAAGTGTCAAGGTGTGCCTGGGGAGTGTCTGAGGTGTGCCTGGGGTGTCAGGGTTTGCCTGGGAGTGTCTGAGGTGTGTACCTGGGAGTGTCAGAGTTGTGCCTGGGGTGTCAGGGGTGTACCTGTGAGTGCCAGAGTGTGCCTGGGAGTGTCAGTGGTGTGCCTGGGAGTGTCAAGTGTGTGCCTGGGAGGTGTCTGAGGTGTGCCTGGGTATGGGGTGTGCCTGGGCGTGTCATGGTGTGCCTAGAGTGTCAGAGGTCTACCTGGGGGTCTGAGGGTGTACCTGGGGTGTCGGAGGTATGCCTGGGAGTGTCGTGGTGTGCCTAGGAGTGTCATGGGTATGCAGGTCAGAGGTGTACCTGGGGGTGTCAAGGTGTGCCTGGAAGTGTCTGTGGTGTGCCTGGAGGTGTCAGCGATGTCTGGGAGTCTCTGGGGTGTACCTGGGAGTGTATGGGGTGTGCCTGGGCGTGTCCAAGGGGACGTGGAAGTGCCAGAGGTGTACCTTGGAATGTCTGAGGTGTGCCTGGGGAGTGTCAGAGGTGTGCCTGGGAGTGTCAAGGTGTACCTGGAAGTGTCTGTGGTGTACGTGGAAGTGACTGAGGTGTACCTGGGCGTGTCAAGGTGTGCCTGGAGTGTCGGAGGTGTGCCTGGGGGTGTCAGGGTGTGCCTGGGGAGTGTCAGGGGTGTGCCTGGGGAGTGCCTGAGGTGTGCCTGGGACTGTCGAAGGTGTGCCTGTGGTGTCAGTGGTGTGCCTGGGGAGTGTCCAGTGGTGTGCCTGGGGTGTCAGAGGTGTGCCTGGGGTGTCAGAGGTGTACCTGGGAGTGTCAGAGGTGTGCCTGGGGTGTCTGGGGTGTGAGGGGTGTCAGTGAAATACCTGGGAGTGTCAGGGAGGTGTGCCTGGGGTGTCTGAGGGTGTGCCTCAGGGTGTGTTGAGATGTACCAGGGTGTCAGTGGGTTCTAGCAATACGTAACTTCTAG